>NW_021604613.1:6717172-6727461 GCF_004785775.1 Grammomys surdaster
AAGAGAGAGAGAGAGAGAGAGAGAGAGAGAGAGAGAGAGAGAGTTACAAAGTATAGGGGAAGCAGTGGTTCAACTAAACATCTTATGCTACTAACTAAAACATCAAGTGCCAAATTAGTTTCATCTTATTGAGTTATAGGGTAAAGAAGGCTCATGGAAACTCAAATGTGACAGGCTACTCCTAAGACTGTTGATTATATTCCTCAACTTGATGTTTACCGTATGGAAGACAACATTTATTCTTAGCAAGAATGAAGAAGTTTCAGCTCTATTTATTAATGTTCATGGTATTGGAAGGTATTCTTCACTCTGAAGTGCAAGTAATGCCACAAATCTAAATCCTGCAACCTATAATAGTGTACCTGCAGGATATACTGGTAGAATAAAACCACAAATGTTATAAGGAGTAATCAACAACTTTTTCATTGGACTTAGAACCCACAACCTGAATATGACACTTCTAAATTTGCCAAGCACATGAAACTAGATTGGCTATGGATATTATGGGTCTAAAAAAAATCCTTGTTCCTATTATTCTGTTAAAGAACGTAGCAATAAAATAATCCTGATGGCATAAGCATCAGTGCTTACTTAATCTATATCAGAGAAGCTTCTTCTCAACAGATTCTCACTATTATATCAACAATGTTTTAGAGCATGTCCCAAGTCCAGGAGTAGTTGGCCAACACAAAGCTAAGTCAGTGGTACTTTTGTGCAATTTTCTCTTTTGATTTGTTTGGGTATTGTTTTATTTGTGTTGTCTTTTAATCGTTTTGATTTTCATTTTTGTATTTTTGAGAGTGTTTTGGTTTCTTGGGATTTGGGGGGCATTATTACTTTTTGTTTGTTCATTTTGTTGGTAGGTTTTATTTTTTGAAAGAGGAAGTGAAAAAATAACAGTATTGTTTTGGGTAGGGAGATCGGAGATGTTCTAGGAGTGGAAGAAAATATGATGAAAATATATTTTATGAAAAAATATATTTTTTTAAATGATGTTTTCTCTCATCTTTCCATAATCACAGAGTCTAAGCCTCTAAAATAAATGACAAACTAAATGTTTTCTTTTGTAAGTTACCTTGGTTATGGTGTCTTATCACAATGATAAATACTAGGACATAATGGATATATGAGGTGCTAAGAAGAAGGTATAACATTTCTATTTGCTTCACCTGTTTTGTTGTATTTTCCTGTATGTTTATAAGGGATTTATTCATTTCCTCTTTAAAAGCCTTATTCATTTCTTCTTTAAAAGCCTTTATCACCTTTTAGGATTGGCTTTAAGGTAATCTTCTTGTGCTTATTCTTCACCTGATTATATTAATAGTTATATGCAAATAATTTAGATCTATTTATGGAAACCTATACCTTGTACTCCCCCAAGGCAAAAGAGGCAACATTGTAATATAAATTATACCAATGTTAGGGGCTGATAATATTGACAGTATATTTAATCATGAAGAAAGCCTCAACATATACAAGAAAATACAAAAAGAGCCTTGAATCTTACCAGGGCAACATTGATTAAAATTAGACTTCGACAACGGAAACACCAGAATTTGAGGGGAGGGTCACTTATGCATACAATCATATCATTCACAAGTAGCAATACTTTCCCTTCTTTCCAACTTAATCTCATTGATTTCCTTGAAGTTGACTTGTTGTTCTGGCTAGAACTTCAAGTACTATATTGAATAGGTAGGGAGAGAGTGGGCAGCCTTGTCTTGTCCCTCATTTTAGTGGGATTCTTTAAGTTTCTCTCCATTTAATTTAATGTTGGCTATTGGCTTGCTGTATATTGCTATGATTATTTTTAGGTATATGTCCTGTACCCCTGACTTCCCTAATACTTTTAACGTAAAGAGAGGGTGGATTTTATTAAAGGCTTTTTTCTTTTAGTTTGTTTAAGGATTTTCATATATTGAACCATCCCTAAATCCCTGGGATGAAACCTACTTGACCTTGATGGAAGATGTCTTTGATGTGCTCCTGGATTTGGTTTACAAATAGATAGATGATAGATAGATAGATAGATAGATAGATAGATAGATAGATAGATAGATAGATAATTTGTTAGGCAACTTTCAGTGACTGCTTCTATCTCCTTAGGGTTTATGGGGCTATTGATATAGTTTATCTTATCTTGATTTGACTTTGATAAGTGATATCTGTCTAGAAAATTATCTATTTCATTAAGATTTTCCAATTTTGTAAAGTACAGGTTTTTGAAGTAAGACCTAATGATTCTTTGAACACCCTCAGTGTCAGTTGCTATGTTTTCCTTTTCACTACTGCCTCTCTATCTCTTGGCTAGTTTAGCTAAGGATTTGTCTATCTTGTTAATTTTTTTAACCAGCTCTTGGTTTCCTTGATTCTTTATAATGCTTTCTTTGTTTCTAACTGATTGATTTCAGCCCTGAGTTTGAATATATCTTGCCATCTACTCCTCTTCAGTGGTTTTGCTGCTGCTGCTGCCACTGCTGCTGCTTCTCCTTGTTCTTCATCTTTCTCTTTCTCCTCCTCTTCTTCCTCTTCCTACTTCTAGAGCTTTCATGTGTACTTTTAAACTGCTAGTATAATAATTTTCTAATTTATTTATGGATGCACCTATTATTATTATTATTTGCACTGATTTCATTGTGTCCCATAAATTTATGTATGTTGTGCCTTCATTTTCACTGAAATTCTTTAATTTCTTTCTTTATTTCTTCCCTGACCCAGAGATTATTGAGTACAGAGTTGTTCAATTTCCAACATTATTTCCATTGTTGTTGAAGTCCAGTGTTAATCCACAGTGATCTGATAAGATATAAGGCTCTTTTTCAATTATCTTGTATCTGTAGCGGCTTGCTTTGTGACTGACTATATGGTCAGTTTTAGAGAAGAATCCATGAGGTGCTGATATTTACCTGTGTTTGGGTGAAATATTCTATGGATTTCTGTTAGTACCATTTGATACACAATATTGGTTAGTTTCATTGCTTCTCTGTTTAGTTTTGGTCTTGTTGTCCTTTCAATTCAAAAGAGCACAGTGTTGAAGTCGCCTACTATTAATGTGTGGGCAGAGAGACAGAGGTGGGACTTTAGATTTTCTGGGCAAGGGAACTACTGGAGGAAGAAAGTTTTAGAATTGCTATAATGAGGAAGCAGTAGAATCAGGCTTGAGAGCCTCAGGAGAAAAAAACCTACAACCATATAAGAATTGGGCAAGAGCAGCCCCAGGGCCCCCTACCCCAGTTGAATCTGGGGTACCAAAGATGGAATATAGATATTAATAAGCAATAATTCAGAAGTATCAGAGGGGAGATGTTAGCAACATGATAATTGGAAGGGACCTAGCTGTTGAGATGCTTAGGGCTTATTTAAAATAAAGCTGCATGTGTATGTCTTTTATTCAAGAATCCACAACATTGAGGTGGTAGTGAGATGCCTACAAGCACCTATCAGTACTCCCAAACCACCTCAAAAGATATTGAGCATCATTATCTCTAATTTGAGTTGTTTCAATTGTGTTAAGCTAGCCACTGAGTAAAAACTACCTACTTTCAACTGCAGACAAAATACTGTCCAGAAAAGATAAACAGATGCTAGATGTTTGACTGCTAATTTCTGCCAATATGGCGTAAACTAGTCCTTGATAATTCCTGCTTCATATAAGGTCTATCAGATGGTTCTGGGCCATAAGGATGAAGACAGATGTTCCAACTTCATGAGAAATATGGCTCCCCAGGCAATCAACTGTCTCTACAAATTGTATAAGTTTGGGAAGTTATGTCTTTGTGCTTCCTATATATTCAGGTAATATTTTATTTCTCCTCATATATCTGATTGGGTTGAAAACTAGTTACAGTCTTATTATCAGATACAAGTTGTTTAGCATTACAGAGGATAATCTAGATTTGAAAGGATGGATTTCAGATGGTAATGTAACTTAAAAATCAAACATAATTGTGGTACAGAATTGTAAATTCTTTTAGGTAGAATAGACGAATACCTAAAGTATTCTTATGTAAATTGCCAAATATGATAAGCTAGATGTTATACATGTATATCATATTTTACAATTTACATAATTATTTTAACTATGTTCAATGTATATCTGAGAGAAAAGAGCCTTTTGAACTGGACAAAAAGGGCAAAATATAGCTGATTGCATGAATGCTGTTATGTTTTCTTTGTTTTGTTTTTTGTTTTGTTATCTATGATTAGCAAATACATTAGGTCTTCCCCTTGGCTTAGATTTGATTATAAGACTGTATTCAGCTACTGGCAGAAGTGCCAACTACAGTAATCTGTTGCAATTTTATTCTTAACTTCTGTCACTGTCTGTCCTAAGGATTAGTGAACTATGGAAATGATTTGGAATAATGGAATTTTAGCACCAAATGTACACAAATATTGTTCTTTCACTCACCAATCCCAGGTGGTCTCCAGTTAAATGAATTGCTTATAAATAAGATTGAAGTCATGAGTAGTTTATTACACTACATTCTTTCTTAGCTAATTATTGCTCATAACAAGAACAGTCATCTGAATGATTACAAATTCTTAGATAACTTGGTATTTAGTCTGAATCATATTTTAATATATTCTACTGAAATTATATTTAAATAAGTATATAATGCTCTATCATTTTTGATACCTTAGACCAATTTCCTGATATAATGTTAATATAAATGTCACCCATTTCTCTGTAGTTCCATAATTCCTAAAACCATGATTCAGGGATAAAATGTTTTATTACATCAATAGATGGTTGGAGGGTAAATATTTACATGCTGCTCTTGGTTCTAAAAGAAATGTATCAAAAGAATGGATGCACAAGTATCAAAATACTGTTAGTCTAAAATATAGTAATTATAACAAGTGAAATGTTTAAAAAATTTGAAAAACACAACCAACTTCTTATAATATAGACACAGAGTATAGTGTGTTGAACATATATGGAGTTTTGGACACAGCTTCAGAACTTAAATACTTTCAGAACACTGGTAAAATATACTCATATTGGACATTAAGAAATATTTATTGCTCAAGAAAATTTCAACATATTTGAAATCATGCTTTTTATACCATTTTTATTTAAAATACAAAGCAAGAAAATGAGTAAGGAAACTCTAAAAAAAACTATTGCTGAATTGCAAGTAGTTCCATAGAAAAGAAGTTTTTATCATCAATATTAGCAAACGTTTAATAATCAGCCAAAAATAGTGTTTGTGTATAAAATCTTTGATGATACAGAAAAATGATTCAATGGGAAAATAATATTGTTCTAAGTTACTATATAAAAAAATGCAGAACATTAAAAGACCAGTAATATACCCCCAAGAAAATAGAAGTCAGACATCCAAAAAACATAAGCAATGGCTAATTTGACTTAGGGCAACTCCAGGAGAAGGAACCTGTATCCAACACTGCTTGGTTAACCATGAACCAAAAGCTGGATATGACAGAAACCTAGAGAAAAATCAAACATTACATGTTTACCAAAAAAATTTTTAAAAACATTAAAATAAGTCCTACTGATATTCTGTTATTCTCATAGATCAATATTTTACCTAATGATGGATCTCTGACCCTTGTTTTTGTCTTTGGAATTTCTTTCTGTCTGCTGGGTTGCCTTGTCTAACTTCGGTATGACAGATTTTGCTTCACCTTATTACATTTTATTTTATCCTGTTTGGTTATTATCTCTTAGAGACCTGTGCTTTTCTAGTAAAAGGAAGAAACAGAGTAGATTCAGAAGGGAATGGAAATTGGGGGCTTAGAAGAATAGGTAGATATTATAAATATGATATATTATATCTATATAATACCTATATTCAATAAAAGAAATAAACTGAAAAAAGAAAAGAAATTCAAACAAAAGTTAAATATTAAAAGCAAAAGAAAATAATAAAATAACAACAATAGTTCACAGATAATCAGCAATGACAAAAGTAGGGTTTTACTTGACAAGCTCCAGGAAAGTTTCCTAAAGAAGGAAAGTTTCCTAACGTTCATGTATGTTCAATATTAAGAACTCAGTCCACTTGGCTGCACACCGAAGACTCAGTTAACATGGACTTTTAAATAACACTATATCACCTATTTGAAGACAGACTCAAAGAGAGTCACAATCTAGAAAATTAGCTATAGAAGAAATGTAACCTACTGAAATAATTTAAAATATATACTAAAGATAATTAAAATTCACAAAAATTTCCTGAATTTTATAGATTTGTAAAATTTTACTAAAAAATATAAAGAAATACAAATATAAATGCAGGGTACTCAATTGCATTTGAAAATAATTACAACATTCTGTCTAATTATTGTTAGACTAATAAATTTTTACATCCAAAGGACAGGAAGAAAAACAACAACTACTGAAAACCTCACTCATACAAATATGTGTGAAATATATATATATATATATATATATATTGAGAGAGAGTCAGATTTTATCATTTGAATGAGCATAGCACCCATTATATTAAAAACTCCAAAGCCACAATAAAAAATAGCTTTTCAGAGCAGTGTTCTGAATGGAAAAGTCACTTCATTTGGTTATTTTTTTAAATCAAGGACTGAAAGATTTAAATATTCCAAAAATAAATAAATACTAGAAAACATTTTCTGATATATCAAGTAAAACCTTGAGATATGTAATTTATTACATGAATGAATATTAAATTTTGAGGTTAGCAAACACCATATATTCTATTGCTGTAACTATTCAAAAATAAAGAAAACATACTTGTTTCAACTGAAGCAAGTCGAGAACTGGATAAAGCCAAATAATTCTTAGCAGACTAGAAACTGAAGGGGATATTGCTAACCTTGAGGAAAAGATAATCATAAAATTTCTCACTAGAGTAAAATGTCAGGATCATTTTTTTTAATACCTAGAGCAAGGGCAGAGTGATCATTGTCATCATTCACAATTTCTCTGCAATGGAGTTTACTGGATTATGTCTACTACATAGTGGTTATTGTAGATGATGTTTCCCTAGAATTAAATATATCTATATATCTATTTCTGGTACTTGGTTTTTTATTAGATAGAATTATTCTTTGATTTCTCTGCCTCTTCTTCACTCTTTTTCTCACATTCATCACATTGCTCAAAACTATCTGACAGATTACACTTTTCAAGAAATATCTTCCATTCTTATTTATCCATTTTTAAATTTTTCTGGTTAACAATTTCCTATTTTTTCTATGTTTATTAATTTAAATGCACTTACTTTCACTCTATTTTAGTTGTACTTCAAAATTATTCTAATAATCAACTTTAATTTGTTAAGTGGGGAACAATAATTATTCCATGGTGTGCAACTTACATTTCAGTAGCCATTGTTATTACTAATATGTGTGATAATAGTGTCCCTTATATTTTATGAGGTTATCTCTTAGAAATCTAAACACATAATTTAAAAATGATAGTTTGCATTATGGCACCTTAACGTATTTTGAGGAAAAGAATCTCAAAGGAGGAAAAGATTTAGTTGTATTCTATGTCCAGCTTACAACCCAGGAACTCAAGCAGCTAATCTTCTCACATCTACTGTCAAAACAAAGAAACACACACACACACACAAACACATACATACATACAGAAAGACAGAGCAAAGCACCTAAGTTGTCATTTTTTAAATATAGTGTGCATTCTCTTCACTTTTCTGTTTTCATATCTATTTTTATTTCTTTGTCAGGTCTTGAACTATAAAAATGTTGTAGCACAAAGAATGAAAAATTATATTAGGAGGAAATAACATGAAAAGACACAAAAGAAAAAAATTAATGAAAGATTCTTTAGAAATCATAATTATGTCTTCTCGTGTTGAGTTTCTCCTGAATGAATGCATGTGATTACTTAGAGGTGGGGCACTAGTCAAGATTAATGACAACCACAATGATGCCATATTATTTAAAGCTACTGAGTTACTAAGTTATTTCAAGTTACCATGAAAGAGTTTCCGTGAAATTTTACCTATAGGAAGATTTTTTCCCATGTGTATGTAAAATATGAATTAAGATCAGAAGAGAATTTTAATTTGGACAAATGCAATACTAATTGAACATCTGTGAATATCTAGCAAATCTTACTTTGTTGGTTCTGAGACTGTTATTGTTTAATATTAACATTGTGTGGTCTTATAATAGTTTATGCACTCTCACTAATCTTATAGCTGAGAGATGTATACAAGTTTAACACAGTGTCCACTGTTTAACAAGTGAAATGATTCCGTAGATAGAAACTCATTGCATTGACAATAACTTCTAGATTGAATAACATTGTATAACTCTGGGAGAATGTAATACTTTTTGTAAATACTTTGTTTTTCTATAAACAGCATGGTTAAAAAAACCTCATAAACTCAATACAAAATAAAAGTTTCACTGTCAAAGAATCTGACTACAATGAGTCATGAAACTGTAGGAAGAATGTATAAACATCAATAAGGAGATAGAAGTGAAACTGACAAAGAATTCAACAAAGGGCAACTATGGAGAAACAAAATAAGTGGAGACTGAACAGAGTGGGACAGAAAAGTTTTAGGAACTCAGATTCATGTTCCTAGAAAAAATATTCTGCAACCTAGAAAAGTGCAGAGAACAAAGTTAAAAGAATTTCAGATAAGAGGGCACTTGAAAATAACCCTAAGCTATGTCTTAAATTTGAAATTCGAAAAGAAGAGACTCTGACAAAATATTGATGGCTCTGACAATGATGTGATAGAATTTGACAATAGCACATCAGAGAAGTCTAGCTGTGTTTCAGAGTTAAGTCCCCACGATGTAGAATTCCCAGGAAGAAGCAGAGAGGGGCCACCCAGAACCCCCTCTGAAAGGCGATCTGAATTCTTGCTTAGGCTGCGAGGCTAAGCACTGCAAGGGAATATAAATAAAAGATAAAAATATCTATCTGGGTTCCCTGAGGGACAAGCCTGACTGCATAGGGGTTGATGTCAAAATTATCCCCTCTCCAGGAAAAAGACATCAGGACAGGTATGGCCCTCATGCCTCACTGGACAACGACAGGGGGACTGGAGCCATTACAAGGTCCCCCTCAAATACTGGAGGTCAGGCCTCTATCCCTGCCTTTGCAAGTTTAGAATTGCCACAGCCCTTATATACTTAGAGAAGGGAGGAGATGTCAGGGGCAGCCCTGCTTACACACTGTAGGCCTAAAATCAGCCATAGGCCTAAAATCAGCAATAGGCCTGTCATACATGTATACTAACACCAAGTCTTGGGTCTCAGTGGAAAAACATTTAAACAGATGGCTATAAACTAATGTCAACAGGCAGTTTTTGTGGAAATTTATAAGCCTGAGTAGTCATAGACCTTGTAAATAGGTAACCTTGGCAAACACTACCAACTTAGATAAGGACAAGAGAGTCATAGGCAAAGTCATAGCGAATTGTCCCCTGAACCTCCACCTAGCCAATACCCGGTTCTGAAGATATCTGTATTCCCCCTGAGCACCCACACTCCAGTGTCATTCCCTTCCCCACATCCTGCCTTTCTGTGTTTATAACCCCTGTGTGACTTAATTACAATTTCAGAAAAAAAAAATTGAAAGTAGAATCCTAAATCTCTGTAGAGATCCATAGAATACTTTCTGGATATATTATTAACTTGAATGTATTTGTTATTTTATTAAAATATATTTATCACAAAAAAAACTAAAAGAAAAAAAAGATCCTGAAAAAAAAATTGTTCATCCTTACTGTTGAATTTTCCTCTAATATATATTCCATCCATGAAAAAAAAAAAACCAAGTGGTACAGGGTTATGTTTGCTTGATTTAGGTAAATAGTTAATAGTATAATTTCTTTTGGCTTTTTCAACTATCCATATTGTTTTTATTAATCTATCTACATCCTTCTCCTGTATTTTCTTCTTTCCCCCATCCCCAGGATGACCCTTCTTTTACTATGAATTTGAAAGAGACCAAGGACTGGTATATGGGAAGGTTGGAGGGAGGAAAGAAAGAGAGAAATTATATAATTAAAATAAAATCTTACAAAAAACCTAGATAAAACAAAACAAAACAAAAAAGAATTCCCAGGAAGGAGTCATCCTACTGAAGCTTCCATACACTTCTCGAAATTCACAATGGATTTCCTAAGAAATGATTCACTTCTCTCTTACATCTCAGTGACTATACTCCTAAAAATGCATAAAATTGTTTTTATCTTGGGATTATAAGAAAAACCATTGTGGCCGTGCAGTGGTGGTGCACACCTTTAATCACAGCACTTGGGAGGCAGAGGCAGGCAGATTTCTGAGTTTGAGGCCAG
>NW_021604613.1:6727561-6748417 GCF_004785775.1 Grammomys surdaster
AAAAAAAAAAAAAAGAAAAGAAAAAAGAAAGAAAAGAAAATAAAAGAAAAAGAAAAAAACCATTGTGACTTTCCTCTAGGAATTCTGATTACTTACTATATATCAAATGAACAATATCAAGATGTGTGATAAAAGGAATCACAGATGTATGTTCATTTATACTTGTATACATGTGAGAATATACTCTACAAATATCACGATACAGATATAAATGGCATACTTTAGATGAGCATGGATGGTGCTATGGAGGACCATAATCCTAAGTATTTGGCATTTGAAAATGTTGTAATGGTTGTAGGAAACAAACAAAAGTTTTTGATGATCCTTTTTGACTGTGAGCTTATAATTCATTTTAAAGACACTGTAGTATATTTCTGTCCAGTTTGTGGGCATGACTGAGCATATAATGTACATCACAGAATGTGACAACATTGCAATTCAAAGAGGAGATTTTCATGTCATCTTGATTATTCCCAAGTTTAAAACTGGAAGAGCTTGGAAACTGAAAGGGTGTTATTATTATATAAAATGAAAATAATGAGTGTTAGAGAAAGTCCCAACCAATAGCAGTGGACATGATTTACTCCTGAAGAAATAAACCCAAGACATTTTTTGTCTTCAGTGAGAGGTAACAAAAGAGCAGGAAAACAGGCAAAAATACACATTTTTTTTTGTTTTAGCTAGTTTTTATCAAAAGAAAGGCAATTTCTAATTTTTAAACTAAACTTGGATATCAAATATTAGAGCTGAGTTTAATAGGCATATCATAGAGGGGAGGAATGTTTTGTTTTGCTACATCGTGTTTGGTTTTTCATGGATGAAACTGTCATAATGTACCATGATTCATTCTTAGAACACTTGTCGAAGTAAGATTTTTTTTAAAAATCCATACATAAACTAATTAGAAGCAATTAATAAGAAAGAAACCATGAATTTGAAGGAAAGCATATTAAAATATATGAGATAGTTAAGAAGGTGAGATTACAATTTCAAAAAATAAAGTAAGAAAGCAAGAATAAGGGAATAAAGCTATTACAAAGGATAATATAAAAGAAGCATTCTTTACTGTTGAAATGACTCAGTAAAGAATGCTTGCAGTTCTCCCAGAGGACCTCAGTTAAGCTCCCAACAACTACAATTCACAATAGCCTGTTATTCCAACTCCTGAGTATATGGTGCATTCTTTTGTCCTTGGAGGATACCCATGTGTACATGCACATACTAGAACATAGAAACAAATACACACTAATAATAATAAAAGATTTTCTTTAAAAAGTGAAGTAAAATAAAAGTTTTTCAATGAGCAAAATGACTGAGTTTATTTATTATAGAGTCTACAAATGATCATCCATGAAAACATGTTAAATCATTAATTTAATGCTCATTTTTTAGAAGCAGATGCTGAAAATATAGAATGATTATAAGTTTTCTTACTTTATTGATAAAGTGACTAAGTTAAATATAAACAGAATATTCAGATTTTGCTTCCAGGATGGATTTTAAGATATATTTACCATACCTGTTTGAGCTATCTATTAATTTTTTATGGGTATAAATGAACCATGGAAGTCTACAATAATACTTCTACTCACAGGAGCACCATGTCCCTTTTTTTTTTTTTTTTTTTTTTTTTTTTTGAGCTCATTCTTTTTCAGTTTTTATTAGTTATTTTATTTATTGACATTTCAAATGTTATCCCCCTTCCCAGTTTTTCCTCCACAAACACCCTATTCTCTAACACCTACCCTTGACTCTATGAGGAGCTCCTCCACCCACACACCTACTCCTGCATCAGCCCCCTAACATTCCCTGACCCTGGATCATCAAGCCTCCAAAGGACCAAGAGATTTCCTTCCCAGTGATGCCCAATAGGGCCATCCTCTGCTATATATCCACCTGGATCCATGGGTACCCCATCTGTACTTTTTGGTTGAACGTTTAGTCCAGGTGGACATGAAAACCGGTCACCATGCCTGTTTTCAAACATGTGAATGAATGCCCCTTAAGAAATATGCATATATTGATTATTTTTTCCATAGAACACTCATATAATTTGAATATTTATTCTGCTCTGGTAATGATACATACAATTGCAAAGATGACAAAACAATTCTAGCTGATCTAGAGAAAACTGTAATATTTGTTATTAAGTATAAAAATTGATTTTAAACTGAAGTTAAAGCACAAAGGAAATGTATCATGAGTACAAGTGAAAAAATGTGGAAAGATGAGTTACATAAAGTTGAAAAATGACTGTAAGTGCTCATAATAGTTGAGGAAAAATAGTTTAATGTATTTTCTCAGATACGATTTTACTGCTTAGGTAAGAATCATTCTGAAAGTTTGTGAAAATCCTAGAATTATTTGAATAACCAAAATTAATGTGTTTACACATTGAGGAAGTTGATAGCTCTACTGATCACACAAAGTAAAGTATGTGATTGGTTTTAACAATAGGAAATGAATGCACTATGAATATAATGATTTCATACTGTCTAGCAAATTGATGGATCTTGCTCATAAACTTGTAGTGAGGTACATTATTGCATATATGGATTGTTTTATGTTTGGAATTGAATTATATCCACATTTCTCTAATTGTGTTTTCAAAATGAAGGACCACTGGGTAAATGAGCATGGGATTCACCACCTGTAGTAGATTATAAATTGATGATAAATAAGTAGGAAAGTTATTCTCTGAAAATCTCAGTCAGAAATTCACTTTATAACTCTAGAATACATATTTTCTGAGGCTGTTCTTTTCATATGCCTTCATATTTTACTTATTTATGGCTTTTATTTTTATCCATGTGTGTAAGGCTAACATTTATCTGTCCCAAAGAACAGGTTTATTGATGAGGTTCTGACATCATGGGAACTTGGTTTAAATCATGCTATCTACCTTTTTCTAACTTCTATCATAATTCTGAATCTCTTTCTTAGACAGAAATTGTACTGTACTTTGAATATTAGTGGGATCTGGAAAGTTTAAATCAATTCATCTAGAGAGGACTAGCACAAAGGTAGTGGTCCACAGTATTTTCCACTCAGGTCTAAAAAGTGTTTATTTGGTGGTGAGAAGTACAGTTAAATTACAGTAAACAAAACCCCACATCATAAATGAAACTTGCCTGAGGAAATATAGACCTATTGGTTTGGCTGGTTTTTCTACACCACCAACATGCTTCTCATAATTTTTCAAGTGTGTTTTGCTGCGCCATAAGCAGAATCAATGTCACAAAAATGAAGATAGAAATTTCAGTATTCCAAATCATTAGATGCTAGGGTGTTGTTGTAAGGAGATTGGTAGATCTCCTGATGAAAAACTAATTTTTAATAAAAGAATATTTTGTTTTTAATTATATGTGTGGTTGTATGTGTATGTGTGTCCGTGTGTGTGTGTGTGTGCATTAGTGTAGGTATGGTTCCATGTGAATACAGGTGCCTAAGGAGTTCAGAAGTTGGTAGTGGATTCTCAGGACTTAGAGAAATATTCAGAAACGAATTGTCAGATTCTAGGCATGGAAAATGAACTCAGAACCTCTCTCAGAGATGTATATGCTGTTAACCAGTTATTTATATTTCTACACCTCAAACGATCATTTAAATGTTGAATGTTATTTGAAAGAAAAATACTGGATTCTAAAATTATCATAAGGGATATACCCCCTAATCCAAAATAAAAAATAAAAAAATCTTAGCTAAGAAAGTTACCTTGAAGGGTTATGATTTCTTGCCCATAAATGCTCTTCATACTGGAGAATGTCTTACTCTAGCATATTGACTAAAACTCTTGCTCAAATTTCCCTTCTAGTCTGTTCATAGCCTAAAGGCTTTGGGACAGAAACACTAAGTCAGGGTTTGTAGTTAAACATCTCATTTGGTAATAGTTCATGAAACAACTGTACTACAGAATTAGGAGAAGAGTATGCTGTACGTAGTCTATGCTTCACTGCACTAGTGAGAGAAGCTGTGCTTAGGGAAGGAGCCAGCAGCAAAACTGGATTCCACAGTTCATCTTAAGAAAGACTAGAGATTATCTTTATTTAAAACATACTATGAGGAAATATACATCTAAGACTTCTACTGAAGACAGGGAACATCTAAACAAATTTCTGTACAGTTAGAACAGCCTACATATCATTGAAACCTATAGCTTTTGAATAGCTACATTTGCTGTAAGATGTTTTTACTTTGCAAAACCTTTCTGATGAAGTTTTAATTTAAAAAAAGATTAGAAGCCAAGGCATTCATACTAAAAACAATTGATTTTAATGGCTCTATATTTCTTATAAGAGGAGAAAAATCTAAGGGGTTACTTACCAGTGTGAACCAGCATAAGTCAGAATTCTCCTAGAATTAGGCCATTCTTGTTGACTGACAACATTGAACATCTACAAAATCTGAATCAATAGAACCACTAGTACTCCATGGAATTTCAAAAAAACAAAAATAGCACACACTAAGATTTGCTGATACAGTCTCTCAGAGCAATGGTTTTAATAAAATAGATTATCTAGAAACCTAATGAGGATGGATACAATCATGGAGAACTTGAATAAGATTATGTATACATCCCTGTGGATCAAAGAGACTGCGCACATACAGAGCTCTTTGAAGAGATACATTGAAACTTTACAGAGGATGTATAAACTTCACAGAAAGAGTCCAGAAAGTCACTATATACACAAAAGCAGAGATTAAAATGTATTTAAAACTATTTCATGTCTGTTTTTCCAAATTATTTGAAGTTAAGTTACCGTGGTCTTTGGATGTAGAAACATGATATTATATCCATTGTTAGGCTGTGTCAAGGCAATTTTAAGTTTTAAGGTACAGGTATACTATGAGGTAAAGTAAGAAGCTGAGATTTTGCCAATACAAAAATCTATTATTTACTTATTTATTTATATACTTTTGTATACTTCTTTATTTATAGTATATTTATTCATATTCTATCTATTGCTTATCTACTATCTATCTATCTATCTGTCTATCTATCTGTGTGTTTGTGTGTGCATATGTGTGCCTATATCGACATAGACCACAATATACTTATGAAGGTCAGAAAACAACTCATAGTCAGTTTTCTTCTTCCACTGTGTGGATTATGGATATTGAACACATTTTAATAGGTTTGGCAGCAGAAGCTATTTTTCACTGAGCTAACCCACCAGCCCCAAAACAGTTTGGTTTTGATGATTGCTAACTCAGAAAAATTTAAAAAAAAAAACATGCTTATAGCCCCAACACTTTAAAAGTTGATAAAAGAATTAACATTTTGCAGAAATCTGCAAGTTGGCTCTGTTAATCTCACAAAATTACAGAAAAATGCATAAAACAGTAGGATACAGTTAGATTCAGACCACAAACAGACATCTATGAGTATCAAAAGGCTGAACAATCTGTAGTAGCAGATGTATTCGTGTATTTGTCCTGCATTTTATTTCACAACATATGGCTCTCTATTACCACTGTGCATGAGTGCTAGGATTCTCTTCCTGTGGCTGGAGTCAAGGCAGAAACATTTTTTACACATGTTCTCACCCAGGTGTTCCAATTGTATCTGACTTTGTATATTTTTTATGACTTCTTAAATAACTTTCTGTCATCTGAAGCATTAAATAACTAAAGGTTTTTCCTTCATTCTCCTTGACAGACTGTCATAGGATACATGGATTCATACAATTATATACTCACATTTTATTAAAAGATTTCAAATAGGAAAGATCCTATGTATACGCATACAGTTGCCCCCATCCTCTAGGATTTCTAATTCCTATAAACTTAGTTCAGTTCCATACTCTTTCCTCCTCTTGCTCTTGGCCTCCACATTTCATTTTGGATACAAAACAAAAAACAAAAGTTAGCGCCAGCAACTACTAGCTTAGCTTCAATAAATGTCAGCTATTTAATTCAGAAACTATGAACAATTTGTTCTAAATGAACAATTTAGGTTGTACAGGATTAAAAATAAATAAAATGCATTTCATAAGAAAATACAGTCCAAATTATCATATTCTACAATATAATGTGTCACTGTCCACTCCGACCCACGGAAAGAAACGTCGACATACGGAGCTCCTCTCGAAGTCGTTTTTTCAGGAACCCTGCTGTTAAGCAAAAGCCCTCAAGCCTCCTCTCCACTGCCATTAAATCTTTGTGCTTGCACCACTCAGAGCCGGCCACGTAGGCACTCTCAATTGGATTTTGACATTACATATCAGATGGCCTGATAGTGCATGGCAGCGAGTCTGTGAAGTATATACTGCAGACGTGGCTCTCTGGGGGTGTTCAAGGAAGTCAAGTGCTAGTGATATAACTTGGCAGCCGTCCCAGGCACCATTTGAACTAGCCGCCACACTCTCTTCCCACAATTGTTCCTTCTTTATAAAATTTTTGCAGAGTGAATGCCTGTCTTAGGTTGCCCCTTGCAACAATGTTCCTTACCCATCATTGGGAGTCAAACAGCTCTGATTTGGTCCATGTCTTAGGTTGGTAACACGTCCAAGGAGTCTTACCCATCTCTGACTACTTCTCTAGCATGCCAAGCCACACTTCAGGAGATTAACCATCTCCACTGCTGCAAATGCTTGCACCATCAAGGCCTGATTCTTAGCCTGTCGAGCTCTCATGTTACACATGCACCAGAAGGCAAGGCCACTGATAAGGAGTAGGCACAAAGCAACCCCCCATTCCAGCCCATTCTTTGATGTGAGACATTGCTTGAAGTATCCAACTGGTCAATCCAGAAGCCAGGGAGGTGTCTACATGGGTTGAATTGATATGGATGATAGAATGTCATAGGTATCTCAGCAGCTTGTCCAAATCCCCAGACCAATTCCCTACAAGATACTGAGAAAGTTCTTTGGAAAGATTGCTGGCACAGCTTGCATTCTGAAATGGTATGGAGGTAACACATAACCCAGTTTATTTCCACTGACAACACACCTGAGCTAATTCGATAAGCACATCTACTTATTCCTGAACTAAATCAACTCTTTGGTCTAAATAATGTCATGGCAGAGGGGGCTTCCACAGGCCACGGGACATATCTAGGCATGTGGGCAACCATTGTAAAATGATGAGCAGAAGCATTCCAACACATATATAAAAACAACTATTATTACTGCATTTTAAAAGGCTACTATTATAATTACTAATAAACACTATAAAAACAAAAGGAGGTCACACACAAACCGGCATAGGCCCAAAGGAAGCATTATGCCTTGGACATATTAGTCACTAATTAAAAACATAATACCCCACCGCAGTTCATTGCTTCTTATAATTGGTATCATGCACATCAACAAGAGCGTGTTCAGGACCATCATCCTCACAATTCTCTGGTTGCACAGGTCTGGTAAGCAGCTCAGGAACCCAAATCAGCTGTCGCTGATCCTGAGGAAACACACAAACTAAACCTCTCGCCCAAACCAACACCGGATCAGGTCCATTCCAACGGCCTGTCAAGATATCCTTCCACATTACCATGCCTTTATTTGAAGAATCAAAATCACTATGACGATTAGCAGCAGAGCACCCCTGCTTATCTTCAGTTAAAAAATTTAAGGTAAAAAGAGCTATGGCTAATCTCTCTCTGGGCGGTCAGACAGAGGCAATTCCCTAAGAAGACATTCTTTCAGAGTGCGATGAACACACTTAATAATACCCTGTCCTTGAGGATTATAGGGTAGCCCATGACCAAGGCGGACACCCATCATTTTGCAAAAACTTAAAAAGGAAGCAGAGGTATATGCTGGCCCATTATCAGTTTTCAATTCTTTTGGCATACCCCAGGCTCCCCAAGCCTCAAAACAATGTGCAATGACATGGCAGGCTTTCTTGCCTAATGTAAGGATGCAAACATCACCCCTGAAGCAGTATCTATGGAAACATGAATATATTTTAATTTTCCAAACTCAAAAAAATGTGTAACATCCATCTGCCACAAATGTAAAGGATGCAAACCACAGGGATTAACCACCACACTGGCCTGTGGTATCAAGGGGGCACAAGATTGACAGGATTTCACAATATTTCTAGCATCTGCACGAGAAATACCAAAATGAGAGGACAAAGCCTTAGAGTTTACATGAAACTGTTTATGAAAACTTTGAGCCAAATCAATGGGAGAGGAAATCAGAAAAACTAGACAAGCTTTAGAGGCTTTGTCCACCACATCATTTCCCTCAGCCAATGGCCCTGGTAATCCAGTATGGGCACGAATATGCTGAACAAAAAAGGGAAATCTCTATTCCAAATAAGTACTTGTAATTTAACCAATAACTCTCACATGGTGGATTTAAGACTAATTTTTCCAACTATCTCCAAATGTTTTAAAATATTGACCACATACTGACTGTCCAATATTAAATTAAAAGAACACTTAAACTGATCAAAAACTTTAATCACAATTTGTAATTCAATAACTTGTGGAGAAGCTGGAGGAAATTGTATAGTCATTGGCTGAGAACCAGCAACTAAATAAGCCCCACACCCAGTCTTGGAGCCATCAGTAAAAATGGTAGGACACTCCATGAGCAGACTTGTACGAGTGACATGAGGAAAAACTACAGGGTGGGCACTAATCAATTGCAAAATGGGATCTTTTGGAAAATGATTATCCATGGAGCCATTAAAGGTGCGTCTTAGAATAGCTCAATCATCTACTATGGCTGTTAATACTTCAATCTGAGCAGAGGTATATGGCACAATCAGACTTGCTGGCAGAATGCCAAAATGTTGAACACATTGTTATATTCCCAGCATAGCTAATTGAGCTACGGAGATTGGGAAATGCATCAGTGTTTTAGCCGGGGAAATCTTAGGATGTACCCAAAGTAAAGGGCTCCTTGCCATAATACTCCTGTAGGCTGACACTCAGTAGGCAAGATGCATAGTAGGATGGCTTGGGCTTCATCTCTATGTTTCAGGGCCGCACTCTGTATACTTTCTTCCACCAATTGTAATGCCCTTTTTGCTTCATCAGTAAGTTTTCTTGGGGAATTCAGATCTGGATTGCCAGGCAAAATATCATACAAGGGTTGTAACTGTTTATTGGATAGAGAAAGATAAGATCTAATCCATTGGATATCCCCTAACAATTTCTGAAAATCATTCAAGGTATGTAAGTTATCCGTAAGAATCTGAACCTTTTGAGGTGTCACTTGTTCTGATGAGATCTTTGTTCCTAAATAATTTACCACTAAATCTTTTTGTACCTTTTCGGGAGCCACAATCAAATGCTTTCATTTTAATGCTAAAATAACAGAACCATAAGCTTCATCAAGTAACTGTTCCTTAGGGGCTACAATAAGAATATCATCCATATAGTGTTAACATTTTATCTTTGGAAATCTTTCTCTAATTTCTTGCAATGCAGCATCAACATACAGCTGGCATATAGTCGGACTATTTGCCATCCCCTGAGGCAATACAACCCACTCATATCTTTTATCTGGTTCTGTATGATTTAAGGAGGGAACTGTAAAGGCAAATCTAGCTGTATCTTTATAATATAATGGGATTGAAAAGAAACAATCTTTAATATCTAAGACTATTATAGACCACCTTTTAGGTAAGGGTAATCCTCTTTGTACCAGTCCCATGACAATCATCTGTTTATTAATCTCTCTTAAAGCATGCAAGAGTCTGCATTTTCCTGACTTTTTCTTAATTACAAAGATTGGAGTATTCCAGGGGGATGTGGATGATTGTAAATGTCCCAACAATAGCTGTTCTTGCACCAGAGTATGGACAGCTTGTAACTTTTCTGAGGGAAGTAGCCACTGAGGAACCCACACAGGCTCCTCAGATTTCCACAATATGGGAAAACTCTCCTCAGTGGCCCCTAAGAAAAACCCACTCCCACTCTATCTTGTTTCTGCTGAACAGAAATAGGAGTTGCTCATCCCTGTAGCTCTCTTCCCATCCCTTTTCCTGGAATATAGCCCATACCAGCAATGATACTTTGTGATTTCAGGCTATATTTACCCTCATTAGTTAGCATAAAACCCATTTCTTGCATAAGATCTCTTCCCCACAAGGAAACGGGAACTTCCAGAACATAGGGCTGGAAAGTCCCAGAATGCCCTTCTGCATCCTTCCAGTGCAAGAATTGAGAACTCATTTCTTCGTCATATCCAAATCCTCTTAGTAACTGTGTAGATGTCTGTTTGGGCCATCCAGAGGACCAGTCCTTGGTACTGGTTATGCTACGATCAGCACCAGTGTCTAGAAGGCCAGCAATGGATTTGCCTTCAATAATTAAATTTAACAATGGTCGTGAATCAATATTCAAAGAACAGAAAATGGCGGAGGTTCCTGTAGAACCAAAGCCTTTGCCCCCCACTCCCCGCTCAACATCGGTAGCAAGAAACTGATCATGGCAGCTGGACAAAAGCAACAGCTGAGCTAGCCTATCTCCTGGAGAGATGGCTGGTATCCCTCTAGGGGAGGATACCATTACTTTCACCACTCCAGTATAATCCAGATCAATCACTCAAGGGTGGATCATCAAACCTTCCATAGTAACCGAACTTCTCCCCAACACCAGTTCCACTGTCTTAGATGGCAATGGGCCATGAAAGTCTGTCTCCACCAATTGAGGACCCATTTGAGGTGTTAATATGAGTCTGGTGGTGGAACAGAGGTCAAGTCCTGCACCCCCTCTTGTCTTCCTTTGGGGAAACTCCATTGCATTGGAGGCCTCAGGCTTGGCCAATTCTTGGTTACTGCCCCATATATTTGAGGGCTCTGAGGTTGGGGGCCCGCATCACGTTTTTTGGCCTGGCTCTCCCATATCCTGCATCTAAAGGCTGTCCATTGATATCTTTCACTGATCTACACTCATTTGCCCAATAGTTTCCTTTTCTACATTTAGGGCAAAGCCCCAGGTGCTCACGCTCTTGGGCCTCCAGAGGTTTGTAATTGGGGACATTGCAGCTTCAAATGCCCAGGGTGACCACACTTAAAACAGTTTCCATTCCTTAAGCTACTTCTGTCTCGAGTCATTTGCATAACTGCAGCAGCCAAACCAACATTAGAGAGAGGGCCCCCTAACTCCCTACAGATTTTCAACCATACCTCCAGCCCCTTGTTCTTACATGGGTTGATGGCCTGCCTACACTCCTTGGTACATTGCTCAAAAATCAACTGTTTCAGTAAAGGCATGGCTGTATCAGGGTCCCCAAAAATTCTTCCCCCAGCTTCTACCATTCTAGCCACAAAGTCAGCAAATGGTTCCTCTGACCCTTGAATAATCTTAGTGAGGTATCCTTGCACTTCTCCTCTATTTGGTAGAGATTTACAAGCTCTAATTCCCATCATGTTAATTTGCTCAAAAACTTGCAGAGGATAACCAGTCTGTTGATTGGCACACCTGCCTTGCCCCAGCAACATATCCTGACTCCATGCTGGCTGGCCATTAGCAACATTTATGGCTGCCTGCTCTGCTGAAAATTCAATAAAATAGGCCTTCCAATCTAAATACTGTCCGGGAGATAGGCATGCTCTAGTTAAATTCTGCCAATCACTGGGGGTCATACAATACCTATGGAGTGACTCCAGCTGAGCCACCACAAAGGCAGCACTAGTACCATAGGCATGAACCCCCTCAGCAAGCCTCTGTATGACTTTAAAGTCTAGGGACTCATGATAACGTCCCCCTTTAGCATCCTGGAAGACTGGATAGCAGCATTGTGCTCTTAGCTCCTTCCATACTTCTGGGCACAAGCTACAGCCAAGCGCATAAGGCGGTGGCCAAGGGGGTCCTGGAGCTAAAGGCTCCACTTTCAAGGTGGTAGACTCCAACTCGTCGGCCAACTCCTCCAATTCCTCCTCAGAAACTTCCTCCTCTGAACTTTCCCCTTTCTCTGAGTTTAACAAGCGTGAATCCTTTCCTAGCTTATCCCAGCTAGCCAAAGTTAACAGGCTCTTAAGCACAGCAATCACTGAGCTTAATGATGATGAATTCCCCATCATCCTTCCTCAGGAACCTTATAGTCTCTTAACCGAGAACTTCTTCCTTTTATCCCACTTAACTGGGAACTTACCAGCTAGCTGTCCTGACTGCAACGAGTTCTAAGCTTCCCTGTACAGGCCACCACTTGTTGCTGTCAACTCCGACCCATGGAAAGAAATGTTGACACAGGGAGCTCTTCTCAAAGCCGTTTTGTCAGGAACCCTGCCATTAAGCAAAAGCCCTCGAGCCTCCTCTCCACTGCCATTAAATCTTTGTGCTTGCACCACTCAGAGCCGGCCACGTAGGCACTTTCAATTGGATTTTGAAATTACACGTCAGATGGCCTGATAGTGCATGGCAGCGAGTCTACGAAGTATCTACTGCAGACATGGCTCTCTGGGGGTGTTCAAGGAAGTCAAGTGCTAGTCATAAAACTTGGCAGCCGTCCCAGGTGCCATTTGAACTAGCCGCCACACTCGTTTCCCACAATAATGGATTTCTGTAATTGTTCAGTCTTGTTTGCAAATGTCAGTGTGGTATAACCATATCCTCTTGCCTTATTGTGACTTGAAATCATATCCCATTTTCTTGTCAAGGCTAGACTTTTTGATGAGAGACGTCCTGAAAATGATATCTGTATACTTATTCTGTTGCCTATAAATTAACATGCTGCAAGTGAGCATGAATAAATTGAAACACTAGTTCTTACTTTTCATTCCTCAGCATAGTGAAGAAGTCTAAATTTTTAAAAAAATTTTAGTAAAAATTGCATCATTCACATTAATAATACCATGTTTAATCAAAGAGACTGAGTTTAAGATCTGATACTTTAGAGAAAAATCAGTGGATGTGCAGAATTTTGCAGGAGCACGCATGCTACCTCTCTTACTGCTTCCTCTCCTATTTATCACACTCAAGTTGCCCATTTGAACTGACCAATTTATTTCAAATTTGTCAGTAGTGGATTTTTAAATCATCTCTATTAAATGTTAGAATTAGTGATATCAAGGGCTCTAGATATTACTCGGGTGGAAAAATTGTATTCACAAGTGAGGACCAATTATAATATCATTTTATAAAATGTCTCCTGTACCTCAAAATTGTAAACTAATATGTGCTAAATTACGTTACTGTGGTTCAAATATAATTTTATGTATTAGTATTTCTGCTCATAAATTATGAGTCATTTAAAAACTAAATTTATAAGAACTAATGATGAAATATAATCAACTGTAATTTCCACAGTTTAAAAATATTTGTCATATACTTAGCATCCTATCACTTTTTTTTATCACAAACACTGTTTTGTTTAACAATAAATATTACATAAAATCATTCATGTTTTTATTATTGTGTTTTGATATGCTCATAAATATAGAAAATATAAGATATGAAATACAGTAGTTATAGACAATTTGAAACTAATTATTTTGTATAGTGATTATAGAAAAAAGAATGCATATGGACAGTGTAATATAGATGTAAAGACTGAGTAGATGTGCATGGCATGCACATTATTTTTATGAAAATATAACCAAAATTTTAATTTAACTCAAAAATTCAATAAAATCAGTAAAAGGGATGGCTCAGTGGTTAAGAACACTGATGGCTGCCCTTCCAGAGGCCTTGAGTTCAATTCCCAACAACCACATGTTGACTTATAACCATCTATAATGGGATCTGATGCCCTTTTCTGGTATATCTAAAGACAGCTACAGTATACTCTATCTATAAAACAGGTAAAATCTATCAGAAAAAAAATGTCCAAGAAAAATTTCTAAGAGCAAAGGAATATGACTATAAAATGACCAAAATATTAATGTAAAAATAAAACTTGGAAATTTAGTCATATATTTTTAATTTAAAGGGCAGCATGAAATAATTGTATCTAAGAACTTTTAAGACTGTTACTACTAGAGTAGAGTAAACCTAACAATAATTTGAAATGTTCATAAAATTTAATGAGTTAATACAATATCACATACATAATATGCAAAAGAACCTCTTTTCAAAAATTGTGTTTTGGTAAGATATGAAACTTACTCTGTTATACTATTCACTTGTTTGTAAGTTTTTAGGAATAACAGGCACAAAGTAAATATAGCTTTGTTTTGAATTATGCATAATACCTTCTCTAATCTTAAAAAATCCCTGAAGTGAACAGATGTGCTTGCTTATATGCTAAATTAAATTATGTGTGCGTCTAAGTATAATGACTAGTACCTATCTACTTAGGACTATTTTATAATGTATTTTTATATGTGTCACTTATTTGATTTTTTAAAAGTCTAGATATTTATGAAATATATCATCCTCCTGACAACAGATATTTTGGCTCTTTTTTAGATTTTGTAGTTTCATAACTATTTCTATACATTTTTTTAAAAATCATGTGTTTGTTTCAAGAGGTTTAGTCAGACAACTATAGAAATTTATAAATAGAAGGAATTATTATCATTTATATTTCTATGAATGTGGCTGTGTGGGCATATTAGAGAATCTGCAAATGTAAGAAGAGGGTGTGATAACCTCTGGAGCTTCAGCCATAGCAAGTTGTTAACACCACCCCTCTGAGTGCTGAGAACCACATATGTGTCCTCCAGAGATGCAGCAAGCTCTTTTCATTACAAAACCATCCTTCCAGGCCATGACATAGGTTTTTTTTTATTATTAACTTAAGTATATAACTTGGATTCTTTGACATTTTCTGTTACAATTTTTTTTACACTTTTGAATCTTACCATTTGAGCATTGCATGTAATGGATGTGCTACTTTTGTAAGACGTGTGAATTTTACAACTTGTTATCCATAAGATTATAGTGCAGTTAGAAGTGGATTGTTCTACATTTTACATGTTTCTGACACTAGCGTTATACTCAGTGAAACTCTAAGTGGTTGGCAACTAGATAGCTCACTGTGTTTGAGAATCATCAGCGTTAGGCATGATGACACCAATGGTTCATAACTCATTTATCAACACTTCTACCCTGGAAATTTTATTACAATGTGTATGACTTTAGTAAGCACTGCTTTGTTTTCACTGTTGTTGCTGAGAAGTCAGCTTAACACATCATAGAATCACCTAGAAAGTATGCCTAAGAAGAAATTATTTAGATCAGCTTGAATAATGTTCATGTCTTTTATGGCCTTGAATTTAACTGATGTCAGAAAATTCATATTCTTGAAGGCGCCATTCCCCCATTGGGAATTCCCGAGTATAAAAGAAGAGAAGGCTAGCTGAAAGCAAAAAAGCAAACTAATAAGGATATTTGTATTCTTCTGTGTGCACGTGTGTCTATTTAAGTGTATGTTCATGTATTTGTGTGCATGTGTTGTGTACATTTGCATGTGGGTGTGTTTGTGCGTATGTGTGTTTGCATCCGCATCTATATGCAGATATATGTATTAGCGCTCTCTCTCTCTCTCTCTCTCTCTCTCTCTCTCTCTCTCTCTCTCTCTCAAAGATCAACAAGCTGAAGGGCCCAAGTGAGGATGCCTCAGTCCTACTTGGGAGGGAAAAGAAAGCAACCACAAGTGGGGAGGGAGGGATGGAGAGATCTGGGAGGGAAAGTAGACAGAGGTAGGTGGAAGTGGGGAACCTGATCTGGTATCTGGTGAGGGAAAACGACTGAAGCTCAGAGGGCCAGCAAAAAAGAATGGAAATAGGCAACCTAGGGTGGTAAGAGGTTGATGTAACCCTCCAGAATGCACCAGAAACCAGGGAGGTGAGAGACTCTCAAGAATCAAAGGGAGGGACCTTAGATGAAATGACCAACAGTAGGAAGAGGGAACTTATAGAGCCCACCTTCAGCAGGAAGACAGGGCATCAAATGAGGGAGGAGATTGCCATCCCACAGTCAAAACTCTGACCAATAATTGTTCCTGTCTGAAAGAACTGCAGGGATGGAGATGGAGTAGTGGAGCCGGAGGAAAAGAAAGTTTAGCTACAGGCCCAAAATGGGATCCAGACCAATGGAAGGTCCCAAGGCCTGGCACTATTACTGAATCTATGGAGTGCTCACAAAAAGAGATCTATCATGACTGCCCTTCAGAAGACCCAACAAGCAGCTGAAAGTGTCAGATGCAGATATTTACATCCAACCAATGAACAGAAGCTGCTGATCCCTGTGGTTGAATTAGAGAAAGGCTGAAAGAAACTGAGGAGGAGGAGGACCCTGTAGGAGGACCAGTAGTCTCAATCAGTCTGGACTCCCGAGATCTCTCAAACACTGGACCACCAAAAAGGCAGCATATACCAGCTGATATGAGGCCCCCAACACATATACAGCAGAAGACTGCCAGTTCTGTGTTCAATCAGAAATGATACATCTAATCATCAAGAGATTGGATGCCCTTATAGGAGTTTAGAGATCAAGTGGGGTGGGGGGTAGCAGGGGTGCTAAGGGCCTCGTGGAGATAAGGGGGTAGGGAGGAGGTATGGGGTGTGGACAGTCGGAAGATGGACTGAAGGGAAATAAAATCTGGAGTGTAAAAAACATAAATAATAATTATAATAACCAAAATAAAAGAAATGTACAAACTAAAGAAAACAACAACAACAGCAAAACAACAAAAAAAGAGTAAATCATATTAGTGGAACTTGTATCTCAATGAATCACTAACGCTGTAGTCATGATATCATATTTACAAAATGGATATAAAGATGAAAGGTAAAGGGAACCATGTGCATTATGGTAGAATTGGAAATCAACATATTTATTATAGGAAGCAGTACACAGATTACTAAATCAAACCCAAGGTAGAACTGTTATGTAATTCACTTTTACCATTAAATATAAATTATAAGAAAATCCCATACTCACAGTGGCTGATATTTTTAATAGGCTTGATATTAACTTGGTCTTGTGTAGGAAACCACAGATGCAAAGAGTCCATGCATGCAATAGACACATCATGGCCAGGGGTATTTCATAGCATTCTTCCCCATCCCCAGGCTCTGACATTCTTTTACTCCTCTTCCACAGTATTGCTTGAGCCTTGTTTGTGCAGAGGAGCCATGTTTACCCTGGTTGGTATGGTTGCTATAAAGTGTCCAATTCACAACTAAATATTTAAAGATACTTTTCTCATCATGTTCAGCATTATGATCTTTACATTAACTACTACTTACTGCAAGAAGCTTCTCTGACTAAGGTAAAGAACACCACAATCTGGTTAAGGCAACATTACAACATGACAATCTACCAAAATATCAATAGTTCTACTTCTCTGACCTGTGAGAAGGCATCAATGAAATAGTACTCAACTCCAACAAAGAGAGTGATTGGTTAGGCCTCAAAACAGTCATGACTTTTATGCATCAAATAACTCAACTTGTGGGGAAATTCAGTATTGTATCATGCAGGATATAACACTCAGTACTAACCGTGAAGTTGTTTCCCCCACAACCACACATAGCACTTCTTATTTTTAAAAACTAGGTAGCATTGAGAAAGCTTTCTGGTTAGTTGAAGACTTGTCTGAGTCCTAAAACCAGAATATGTGGTATCTTCATCAAGATTGTTATATATTACCTAGCTATGGAAGACAACCACAAATGGCAATAGTCTGCATTGTTCTCTGTGCCTCTGAGCCTACTTTAGCAATAACAAATAGGGCAATACACCTTGATCCAGCACTATTTTCTTTTAATAGCCAGCATCTTCAAGGAGTAGCTTTGTTCATCCATGCATGGTAGTTAAGTTTAAAACACAAGTTTAAAAATGTATTTGTTGATAAAGCCACCTACTGCTCCACATTTTTCTTGATCCCTGTACCCCCAATGTCACTTAAACAGTTAACACAGTATTAGCCTCTGTCCTTTCCTGTCATATGTTTTCACTTGCATTTCAAGATCATAGGTTTTCTTCTACTTTGTCAATACACATTTCATTTGGTTAATAATTTGCCTGCCTCCTTATGCACTCATCATCATAATTCCACTAACCTGTTTGAACTTTTCTGCCCTTATCATCCCCTTCTCTTACTTTCATTTAATCTCAAAAACACTGTCTTTTCCTCAGTATATCTCTTCCTATACTTTCACTTTTTATTTCTGAATGGCATTTTCTTTTGATCAGACACGTGAAATAAAACATTTGAAGATAGCAACCATGTATAAAAATAAAGCTGTGGAATTTGGTTTTGACAGCCTGGGAGAAGACATTCACCATGAAGTTTATAAATTCCATCCATTTATCTGAAAAACTTATGATTTTATTATTCTTTAGAGATCAAAAATATTCCATTGTTTTTATGTGCCGTGTTTTCAGCATCCATGAGAAGAAAGCACAGTGAGGTATGTGAAACAGAATAATGAGTTAGGCTATTTTTTTCTTAATTTTTAAATTTTATTTAATTATTTTTATACTCCAGATTTTATCCCCCCACCCCAGTCCACACTCTGACTCTTCCACATGTCATATCTCTTCCCTGACCCCTGTATCCATGAGGATATCTCCCAACCCCAACCCCCACCCCACCAGATATCCTGACTCCCTGGAGCTTACAGTCTCTTAAGTGTTAGATGGATCTTCTCTCACTGAACCCCCAACCCCCACCCACCCACCTCCCCCTACAAGTAAGAGGGGTAAAGAAAAGATTAAGAAACAGAAGATAAGAGAGCTTAGTGGAGGAACTGTGGGGTTAATAGGTTCAACAATAATTAGAGAGGGGAAGTAGAGGAGGATTGTAGGGAAGTGAAAAAAGCCAAAGTATAATCATACTTTTGTTAAAAATGTTACAATTACATCTGAGTTTGAGGTTAGTCTGGTCTACAGAGCTAGGTCAAGGACAGCCAGGGCTATATATGAACATATTTATCTTGAAAAATCAAAAGTAAAAAAGGCAAAACAACAACAACAACAACAAAAAAAAAGATTATGAACATACTTGGGAGGCCTAGGAGAGAAGCCTTCATAGTGAGGAGATTTGTAAAAGGGCAAATTGTAAGCCTCTAAAGCAATATGAACCCTTTAATTACCAGTGGTTATGGTAGAATATAAGGCTATTGAACAAGAGCTCAACTAGAATGGGTGTGAGAAATGAGAATAATGGTTTTCTTCTGTAATTACATAACTGAGGGTACCATTCATTGGAACAGGAAAAAAATCTGTAATTTTAAAAACTCATTTCATTTCTCATTTTTGTTGGGTATTTGAAGAATTCATGTAGAAATGTCAAGGAGACCTTAGAAAAAAATCAGTGTTTTTAAGACACAAGTATTGGCCTGAAGACAAAATCCAACATGAGCATGTTAGTGGCAAGAGAATAGTTTAGCATTAGTGAGTTTGATAGTATTCCTAGATAAAGTATAAAATTTAATCATATTTAAAGAAAATTTAAAATATCAAAAAGTTCAAATATTCTACAGGCTAAAATCAAAACAAGTGACTATTTGGTCTATCTAGGCAAAATCATAACCTCAAAATATTTACTCATAATTCTTATAATTAGGGAGCAAATGTGATGTTAACTGCTAAAATCTCTGTTCTATATATTGACAACTGTAACAAATAACATCAAAATATCTCCACTTATTAAATCTACCAGTCCTCTTTCAAGGTGAGTATATATAATCTGATGCTATGTTCAGTGCTTGTTTATTCTTTCTTGTGTAAAATAGGTTACTTCCATTGACTGGAGGTGATATAGAGAAAAATATGAGTCTGTATGTTTTAGAATGATATAAGTTCAATCTTCAAAGTAAGATTTCCCCCCTTTACTTCAGAAGCTCTTCAAATGGTACTTTTATTGCTTTAGCTATTTCTTTTCCAATGAGCAATTTCACAAATTTATGAAACACTGTAAATTCTGGAGTTGTGATTTTTCAGCTATATTCTCCACTTTAAAATGACTTCTTACTTTCCTATCTCTCTGTGAACATCAATGAATGTCACTTCAGGAGATATGCACCCAGGTTCTATTGCAGTGCCCTACTTTTAAGTGAGTTCAATTTTATTGTGTATATTGCATATGTCTAAAATGTACTTCTTGGTTATATATAACCTCATTCCTTTTCTTTATTGACAAATGACCCTTAAATTCAAGCTCTGGAATTTATCCTTATATTTGTTATAACACAAAGCACAAGATGATTTTCTGTGTGAGCAGACACCAATAAATGGGTTTCAGTGAATGATAGTGAATGGACACTTTGCCAACATTTTTGTGCTATTGCAATGTTGCTAGTTAAAAATATAGAATGTAAAATATGCTGTGGATGCAACCATCTTCTGACTTGAGAATATATGTATATGTCAGTTAGTGGAGGGAAATCCCATTCTATTTTGTGTGTATAATGAAATCTCATGACTGCAATTTGATTTTGATTTTTTGAGTCTTAACAGACAATTTCAAATTTTCTAAAAAAGAGAACCAGCCCTTACTGCTTGTATTCTATATATGTTAATCCATTAATTATAGGTGGCTACTTAGTTTTTTCTCTTTTCTCAGTGGTAGCTGATTATAATAATTAGTAATAGTTAGGCTCTTCTGAGCATAGAATTAGATAATTCTGAACCTGGCCCTGTATATGCATGTGTGTTATTTGTGTGTGTGTGTGTGTGTGTGTGTGTGTGTGTGTGTGTGTGCATGTCTTTACTGTCTTTAATGACCCCAGTAGTTCTAGAAATGATATGTGAGAGCACTTGGAAATATCAGTAGAAAAACAGATGTACAAATATTGAACCCACAGGTTCAATAAAGACTCCTTATATTCCAATGGATCACAAAAGACAAGAAATGCTACCTTGATGATATCTGCCTGTGGCCATGCTTACTAGCTGTGGTGGTAATGGGGTTGTATGGTATCTTCTTTCTGGAACCATAATTTTCCCCAAATTGAGAGAGAGAGAGAGAGAGAGAGAGAGAGAGAGAGAGAGAGAGAGAG
>NW_021604613.1:6748427-6916175 GCF_004785775.1 Grammomys surdaster
AGAGAGAGAGAGAGAGAGAGAGAGAGAGAGAGAGAGAGAGAGAGAGATTCCTTTGGAACTATGTTGTTCAAAAACAGTTGACAATGCCTATCAGCACACCTTTGTAATAAGCAGAAGAAAGTATTTATTTAATATGGTAAAAATGAAGCCTCAGACATAATTTAATTTTATGTTTACTTGAGTAGCTATAAAACAAATTGATCAAAACTCAAACATGACTTTGAGATTTTCTTAAAACAAGAGAACAGAAGGCAAACATAAGCATTGATTCTTGCAAAGTAGCTATCCCCATGAAGGGATTAATTCTGATTTATGTCATTACCCTGACCTCCCTTGATGGTTTATTATAAAAACTCATAAAATTTCACAGAGTTTAGGAAGTATATGCTTATTAAATAGAAACTGGAAGTGAGGATTTATTCAGTTTTACATTAACATTGAATGTACACTTCTCAGGAAAACATGAATGTTGGTCTTGAGAATATAAGAGATCACCATGTCTTACATGATAAGTCACACAGGAAATAATAGAGGTCACAGAAATTTAAGAGACCAACATGCCCACAAAGGACATTTAAGTCATGTTTTCATTAAATACATGCTCAACTTTTGACAGATACATCTTATACTAAATTTAATTAAAGAATACCATAAAGTATCTTTGTTTGTAAAGTTTTGTCCAAATGTTTAAATCAGAAACACCCCTTTCAACTTTTAAGGTATACTGTGATTCAAATAAACATCATGATGATTTGATTTTTTTATTATTATTTTCCTGTTCACCTCCTATAATTTTTAATTGTTTGGGTTTTGTGACTATTGTTTTCAATAAACATTTTTCAAAGTTGTATACTTTTAATATTGAAAACTTTCCTTGCAAAAGTATAAACTTATAAAAGAAAGGTTGAAATTTAATAAAAGATTAGATGTGAAAAATGGTAATCATGATTGGGGGTTACAGCTGGGTTAACCTTGAGATTATTGTAAGAAAGAGTGCTGATTCCTGTTCATTATTAGATAGAAGAGGACTATAAAACAAATACAAGTTTCTTAGATTATTCTAAGGTTCAGAAATATTACAAGGATATCTTTGATCTTCTCAAAAAAAAAAAAAAAACACCAAATGGCTGACACAGAAGTTATAAAAATGTTGGAATGCCAGGATCAATTCAAATAAGACCTAGAAGTGTTTTTCTAGGCACATCAGGTTTTTGTTTTCCAATAGACAATTAAATTTAAATTAATTACTTAAGCAATAATGTGCTAAAACTGTTAGAATGTACAGTTAGTTTCTTATTTCTGGGCCTCCAGATTAGCTAACAGTGCTGGAGTTTTACATGTTTAATAGTAATTGTTCTGCTTGTTCCATTCACTGAGCAAAATAACACTGGGAGATAAATAATAACCTCAAAATGGACACAGATATTTACTGTTTCTTGTGTCTTTCATTTCAAGAAAGGTCAAAATTTAAAAAATAATACTATACCAAGAGATGTACCTGTACTGTTCCTTCATAAAGTCCTTGCTGAATAATGGTTTGCCTTTAAGATTTTAGTAAAATAGCTAGTACTGTACTGTGAATCCATTCCTTTGTTTTTCTCAGCATTTTTTTTTCTGAATCACATATAAAGGAAATCACCTAGTTAGTATTTTCATACTCAGCTATTGCTTCCAAAATATTGTTACCTATAGAAAGGGGCTAGTCATCAAAGACAAAAACTTGTATTGATCATCAGAATTGATATGAAGCAAACAATTAGTTCTGACACAACATTCTTTTATAAAGGATTATATATGAGATTCTCTGGCACACTTATAAACAGAATATTTAAATTAGAATCATTCCATCTTATCATAAAATTGTGGTATGACTGAGTCTAGAAAGGTATTGCTAGTCTCCACTGCCATTTCTTCGAATGAGATTATTTTTATTAAAACAAAAACAAAATAGAATATCCATCACATATTTTCAAAGGAATGAACTATGGATTTTGGTGACACCTTAGAAAATGGGTCTAAAATGACAAACAGAAACATAGAAAACATAGCCTTCTGAAAATAAGCAATGTGCGTATGAGCTCACAGAGACTGGAGCATCAAGCACAGGGCCTACATAGGTCTGCAGCAGGTCCTCTGCACATGAATTATAGCAGTAGCTTAGTATTTTTATGGGACTCCTGACTGCAAGAACAAGTGGGTCTCTAATTCTTTCACTTACTCTGGCTGTTTATCTCCTGTTGGCTTGTCATTTCCAACTTTGATATGACAGTTTTTGTTTCATCTTATTATATTTTACACTGTCATATTTGGCTTTTATCTCTTAGAAGCCTGTTCTTTTCTAATAAGAGGCAGAAATGGAGTAGATCCAGAGGACAGGAGAGGTGGAAAGAACTGGGAGGAGTAGAGAGAGGAAAAACTATAATCAGGATATATTTTATGAAAATTTTCAATTTAAAGAAAACTATTCTTTCTTGAATGGAAAGATCTGATAGCTTGCTATGTTTAGTAGATAAAATCAGAAAAAATGATCTTAATTGGTAGCCTTACAGAATCATGCCTGCCTCAGTGTATCAGTGTTTGAATTTTTATTAATGAAGGAGGCAGCACATGAGTATTGAATTTTCATAAAACACAGGTTTTCTTTTATTTTATTCCCAAGAAACACAAGCTTATAATGAATCACTGAAATCTAAGACAGTGAGGACATGCATTTAACAGAACCAATGAGTTACAAAAGTATGATGACTTTGCAACAAAGCTGTCATATAACCAACACTTATTTATACATCTTTCGGATAAGAAACTCAAAGGAGGTATGCCTGGAAATTTCCCTTATCATACAACACACACACAATGTGGCATTGAAGGTAAATTGCTTCAGACCTGTAAGCTTTTGGTAATTTTAGGTAGTAAGAGAAGTATGTACACAACTGTCGAAGTTCAAGTATTTGAGTCCAATGCTGTAGAGATATTTTAACTCATCAATATGGATGTTCTGGCAACAGATCACATCCAAAGACAGAATTCTGCTGAAATGCAGACACACCATCCACCTTTAATCTCTCTAGCTGGCATGAACACCTTTAGTCTCTCTGGCTGGAATAGAGGTATGCGTGCTGCAATTAAAACCCTGTGCTACCACACCACCCAGCCTTGTCTTGATATTTTTTTTCTTGAAAAGTTTTGGTTTTCTAGGTCACTCTTAGTTATTATTCCTCATTTCCCTCAAAAGCAGGGTTTTTGTTTTTTGTTTTTGTTTTTTTTGGGGGGGGCAATTATCTCTACCCATGTTTAGCATGCTTATTTTGTAGTGCTATGAAACTGTATGTGTTATCTATCATCAGACAAATCAGACTCAGATCCACAGACCTGTCTCTGGGGTTTAGAATCTACAGCATTTATTACCAACCCAAATCTCTCTTTCTCATTTTTCCATGAAAAAAGTAAAAGTCCCAGTCTTCTCATGTTATTGTAACTAAAAAATGTCATAATATCTTTAAATTCTTTTTAAATTTTTAAATTTTTAATTTAAAATTAAAATTTAATTAAATAAAAATTTAAATGTATTTATCATTCACTTTACATCTCAATATCAGCCCCCTTTTCTTCTCAGAACCCCCTCACAAAGGTTCTGAGCACAATCCATCTTCCCCTTTTGTTTTGAGAAGAAGAGGTCCCTCTCTGCGTGTTACCCTCCAAAACTTCCCCCCACACACACACATCGAGGCTCCACAGGAATGATTACATCCTTTCCCACTGAGTCCAGCCAAGGCTGTCCATTTAGAGGCACAAGATCCACAGACAATTAGACAACTAGCTTACAGATAACCCCTGCTCAAGTTGTTGGAAGACCTACATGGAGACCAAGGTGCTTATTTCCTACATATGTGCAGGGAGGCTAGGTCTAGCCCATGCTCTCTCTTTTGTTGGTAATTCAGTCTCTGAAGATCCCCGGTGGTCCAGGTTATTTGACTCTGCTGGTCTTCCTGTGAAGTACCTGTCCTCTTTGGATCCCTGAATCCTTTTGTCAACTCTTCCATAATCCTCTCAAAAATCCATCTAATGTCTGGGTGTGAGTCTCTACATCTTTCCATTAGCTGCTGGGTGGAGCCTCTCAGAGGATAGAGGCAGGTTCCTGCCTACAAACATAACAGAGATCATTATTAGTACCAGGAAATGGTTATTTCTCTTGGAATGGGTCTCAATGGTCATTGGTCGGCCATTCTCTCCGTCTCTGCTCTTTCTTTGTCCCTGCACATTTTCTAGACAAGACACATTTTGGGTCAAAGGTCTTATAGGTTAGTTCCTGTCCTTATCCCTCAGCTGGGGGCCCTGTCTGGCTACAGCAAGGGCCCTGTTCAGGAACCATATCCCTTACTGCTAGGATTCTTAACTGGAGTCTCCCTCTGGGGCCTTCCCAATCTCAGGTCTCAGGCTTGGATCTCTGATATATAGTTTTCCTCTTTGTGAGAAATAGTGAACCATTCTCTCTTGGGCCCTGCTTGTTATTAGGCTTCTTGAGGTCTATGGATAGGAGCATGGTTACCCTATATTTTATAGCTAATATCCACTTATATGTGACTATATATCAGGCATGTTCTTTTGGGGCTGGATTACCTGACTCAGGGTAGTATTTTCTAGTTCCTTCCATTTGCCTGTGAAATTCATGATATTCTTGTTTTTAATGGCTATGTAGTATTCCATTGTGTAAATGAACCATATTTTCTTTATCCATGCTTCAGTTGTGGGACATCTAGGTTGTTTCCAGTTTCTGGTTATTATGAATAAAGCTGCTATGAACATAGTTGTGCAAGAATCTTTGAGGGATAGTGAGGAATCGTTTGAGTATAGATCCAGGAGTGATATAGCTATGTCTTGAGGTAGAGATATTCCAAATTTTCTGAAAAACCCCCAAATTGATTTCCAGAATTATTTTACAAATTTGCATTCATATCATCAGTGTAGGAGTGTTCTCCTTGCTCTACAACCTCACCAGCATGTGTTGTCCTTTGAGTTTTTTATCTTAGCCATTCTCGTGGGTGTAAGCTGGAGTCTCAGAGTCATTTTGATTGGTATTTCACAGATGACTAAATACAGATCTATTGGCATTCTTCCACATGCAAACATCCAGTTAGACCAGCACCATTTGATGAAGATGCTTTCATCTTTCCATTGTATGGGTTTGGCTTCTTTGTCAAAAATCAAGTGTCCATAGGTGTGTAGGTGTTGTCTATTGTTTCAAATTCTATTTGTGTTAGTTGGCTCCTAAAATCACATGAAAATTTGCACATCTACATCTAGTTGATTCTAATCGGTAAGTAAAGTTGTCAGTGGCTAATGGCAAGACAGAAAGAAAGAGATGGAACTTTTAGGATTCTTGGGAAGGGACCAATGAAGGGAGAAGAGAGGATTCTATCATAATGAGGGGATAGGAGATGTACCACACTGGAAAGGTGCAGGAGCATGAGACAGCCAACATGTAGGTTCAGGGGGAAATGCAGCCCCAGGAGGGCTACCCACCAGGATCCAGGGCAGCAAAAATAAAATATACATTTAATAAGTATTAACTCAGGAATATTGGAGGACAGTGTGTGTTAGCCATGTGGAGTTAGGAAATGACACAACCATTGAGCTGTTGTTTGTTATTTAAAATATAAAGCTGTTTATGTGTGCCTTTCTTTCTAGAATCCAGACCATTGGGGTGATAGTGAGAAGAGTGGGTGCACCCATCAGAAAGGATAAACCAGGTTAACATTACTGCTACATGTGAGTTAATGTCTCTGGGTCTTTGATTCAATTCCATTGATCAACCTGTCTGTTTCCATAGCAACACTATTAAGTTTTTATTACTATTTCTCTATAGTGCAGCTTGAGGTCAGGGATAATGGTATGTCCAGACGTTGTTTTACTATTCAGGATAATTTTAGCTATCCTGGATTTTTGTTTGCCTGTTTATTTGTTTAGTATTCCATGTGAAGTTGAGAATAACTCTTTCAAGATCTGTGAAGAATTGTGTTGGAGTTTTGATAGGGATTGCATTGAATCTGTAGGTTGCTTTTGGTAAGATGGCAATTTTACTATGTTAATCATAGCAATTCATGAACATGGGAGATTTTCAATCTTCTGATAGCTTCCTCAATTTCTTTTTTTCACAGAATTGAACTTCTTGTCATACAGGTCTTTCACTTCCTTGGTTAGAGTTAGTTACACCAAGGTATTTTATGTTATTTGTGGCTGTCACGAAGGGTATTGTCTCCATAACTTCTATCTCAGTCCATTTATTGTTTGTATAAAGAAGAACTAGTGATTTTTTTGAGTTAATTTTGTATCCAACCACTTTGCTGAAGTTAATCAGCTGTAGTTTTCTGGTAGAATTTTGGGGTTACTTAAATATACTGTCAAACCATCTGCAAATAGAAATACTTTGGATTATTCCTTTCCAATTTGTCTCCCATTTGATCACCTTTTGTTGTATTACTGCTCTAGCTAAAACTTCAAGTACTATATTGAGGAGGTAGAGAGTTGACAGCCATATCTTGTTCCTGATTTTAGCAGAATTGCTCTAAGTTTCTCTCTATTTAATTTGATGTTGGTCATCTATTTGCTGCATATTGCCTTAGGTGTGTACCTTGTATCCTTGCTCTCTCCAAGAATTTTAACATGAATAGGTGTTGCATTTTGTCAGAGGCTTTTTAGCATTTAATGAGATGAACATTAGGAGGATATTTTCTTTAAGTTTGTTTATATGGTAGATTACATTGATGAATTTTTCATATTGAACCATCCCTACATCCCTGGAATAAAGCCTACTTGATCATCATGACTTATGTCTTTGACATGTTCTTGGATTTGATTTCCAAGTGTTTTATTGTGTAATTTTGCATCCATTTCCATAAGGGAAATTGGTCTATAATTCTCTTTCTTTTTAAGTGTTTGTATGGTTTAGGTTGACTGTGTCCTTATATGCCCAACAGGGTCCAGCCTATTTCCCAGGCATACCAGCTGAGATGGTAGGTGGATATGACTAGTTTGGTAAGAGCAAACTCTGGTTCTATTTTGTGGAATATATTGATGAGTATTGACATTAGCTCTTCTCGTATGTCTGGTAGAATTCTGTACTAAAACCATCTAGCCCGAGGCTTTGCTTTTTTTGGAGGTAGGGGAAGAGGGAGAGATGGGAGACTTTTAATGGAAGTTTTCATTTCTTTAGGTATTATACGACAATTCAGATATTTTACTTTATCTTGATATAGCTTTGGTAAGTGATATCTGTCTAGAAATCATCCATTTCATTTAGATTTTAAAATTTTTTAGAGTACAGGCTTTTGACATAAGACTTCACGTTTCTTTTAATTTCCTCAGTTTCTTCTGTTATTTCTCCCTTTTCATTTCTGATTTTGTTAATTTGGCTACTGTTTCTCTGCCTTTTAATTAGGTTGGCTATGAATTGTCTCTCCTGTTAATATTCTCAAAGAACCAGCTCACCTTCCATTGACTTTTTTTTTTTGTATTGTTTTATTTTCTCTAATTGACTTCAGGCCTGATTTTGATTATTTCCTACCGTCTACTTCTCCTGGATGTGTTTTTCCTCTTCCCCTCCTCCTCCTCCTCCCCTCCTCCTCCTCCTCCTCTTCCTCCTCCTCCTCCTCCTCCTTTCTTTCCTAGAGCCTTCAGATGTACTTTTAATTCATTAGAATGAGAATCTTCCTTTTTTTTATGATCTCACTCAGTGTTATAAACTTTCATCTTAGCACTGCTTTCATAGTGTCTCAAAAGTTTGGATATGTTTTACTCTCCTTTTATTTGACTTGTAGAATGTCTTTAATAGCTTTCTTAATTTCTCTTCTGATCCAGTGATCATTGAACAGAGAGTTGTTCAGTTTCCATGTCCTATTGTTTCTATTGCTGTTGAAGTTCAGCTTAAATCCTTGATGATCTGAGAAAATGCATAGAATTATTTGAATCTGCTTGTATCTGTTAAGGTATGCTTTGTGACAGATTATATGGTTAATTTTGGAGAAAGTATATTCTTTTGTTTTGGTGAAATGTTCTGTAACTTTAAGGTGCATTTGAGTCATAACTTTTGTTAGTTTCATTATTTCTCTGCTTAGTGTGTCTCAAGGACCTGTTCATTGGTGAGAAAAGGGTATCTAAGGCTTCCACTATTAATGTGTATGCTTTAATGCATGATTTAAGCTTTAGCTATGTTTCTTTTTACAAATGTGGGTACTCTTGCCTTTGGGGCATAGATATTCACAACTGAGATGTCCACTTGGTGCATTTTTCCTTCGGTGAATATGAAATATCCTTCCCTGTTCTCTTTCCTGGGTTTTCTATTTTCAGATTTGTCTCAGTTTGTGTTTTCCTTATTGCTTCTATTTCCCTTTTCAGGTCTTTGACAGGTTTATTCATATCTATCATCTGTTTGAGTATATTTTCCTGTTATTTCTTTATATTTATTTGCCTCTTCTTTTAATGCCTCTACCAGTTTGAATGTATTTTCCTGTGTTTCTTTAAGGGATGTATTCATGCCTTCTTTAAAGGCCTCTATCATATTTAAAAGAATGGATTTTAGATCCTCTTCTCATGCTTGAGTTTCATTAGGATATCCAGGGTCTGTTGTAACAGGATAGCTGACCTCTGGTGGTGCCATATTGTCTAAGTTATTGTTTATTGCATTTTTTTCTGCTGTTCTTTAGGCATCTGGTTTTCCTTGTTGTTGGCTGGATGATCCTGATGGCAGCAGGGCTTCTCAAGAAGGTGGGGAAGCCATGGGCCAGACAATGGAAGTCAGAGCACACTACACTGCTGGCTGTGTCTTAGGAAGATCCCAATTACATGGGATTAATGGTTTCCAAGCTGTTAGTTCTCGGGATCTCTGCAGACCTTCATGGTGTAGTAGAAGGCTCTGGGGTTCCTGCAAGGGTCCTTAGGACTAAAGGAGCCAACCCAGATGTAGACAATGGAGCTCAGGACACCTGGACCATGTAGAACTCACCTCTGAAGCCTTTTTCCCAGGCATACCATCTGAGATGGTGTGTGAACATGACTGGGATGGAACTGTTGGAACAGGGTTCCAAGATGCCTAGTTTTGGTGCACTCAGAAGGTTTCCATGGGGAAACAATATGTTCTTTGTGTCCCAGGAGTGATCCTAGTTAGAAAATGGAACTCCAGGGACCATATGCAACTCACTTCTCCAGTCTCTCCTACTGGAAAGGAGTTTGGTAGGACAGGGCTCCAAGCTAGCTAGTTTTAGGGCTCCTCATGCTTTCTACAGAGAAACAGGACATTCTTGGAGTCCCAAATGGCTTCTCCCTACCGAGGAACAAGCCCAGAGCTATACAATGGTGCTCCTAGGACAGCATGCATCTCACTTCTGCAGGCTGTTCAGATCAGTATCTATCTTTCAGTTCTTTAGTATTTTGTTTTGTTTTGTAAAAAAAAAAATCCTCATGAATAAATTATATTTCACTATATTTACACCATTTATAGCTACTTGATATGAAAGGATAAAGGCTGAAAGTAATTGATGTGTGCCAGAAATTATTTTGAAAAAGTACACTGATTTCAGTATTACAAATAATCACTTTTTTGGATAGGTTTTTTAAAAGCTTACTTTTCATACTTAAAACAAGAGCAATACTGTTTTTTATGGAACATTTTAATTTCCTCTCATGATTTCTAGGAGATATATATACTTTAAAATTAAGGAAACTCCTCTAAATAAAAGGGCATGAATGAATTTGGACAAAAGTACAAAACACAGTTTTCATTTATTTATTTCTATTTTTTACACCTTAGAAGTATGAAACTTAAAACTAGAATTAATGTTTCTATACCCAATTAATCCCAAACAAAACAACTCAAAGTTTGATAAAGGCATATCACTTGAAGCCTTTGTCACAACAATAGGATAACCATGTTGAACAATATTCATGCTGATAAAACTGAGCTAATTATATTCATCACTCAATTCATACATGGATAGTTCAGGAAATTGCTAGTTATGTCTTCTTCTACTAGCTTTAAGTTGGTACTATAATAGCAGTGTTCGGACATTGTACACAGCATCTAGTAAAGGAAAAATTGGTCTAAACAGCTAGTATACTGAAAAGAGAACTTAAGATACAATAGTGCACAAATAAACATGTAACAGAATCACCAATAAACAAAGAACATAATTGAAATTCAATTTCAAATGATCTGTGGGTGAGACATCAATATTTAAACATTCTGATATGAAAGAATCTAGAGACTAGGTGTAGTAATAAGTGAATGATAGACACTCCGTAGAAGATGATTACTATAGCTGTTCCTCCCAAATTCATTCAACATAGATTTTTAAAATATTTTTCTATTTCTATTCAGAATTATAATACTCTTCATGTAAAATTTATTTTATAAAATATAGATGGTTGACTTAAAACTATTCTTCTCTACTATTGGAACAATGAAAAATTGAAGAATTATTTGAGGTTGTAGATATTTATACGAAGGAAAAATGGAGTAGTGGGTATATCTAGGCTAGCAAAACTATTCTTCATAATACTATAATGGTTGATGTAAGCAGTCATTTAGTTGTCATTATCTCAGAGCTGTGTAACATAAAAACCAATATCTATTAGAAACAATGAACTTCTGTTTTTAATAACATAATGATAGTAGTTTACCATCTCTAACAATGTACCACATTATTGCATAATATGAAGAGAAAAACAGTCAGTCAAGGGCATTTCCTTAGAAAGGAAACAAAGGTAAACTTACTACCTTTCATACTCAGTTTTCCACCTGCCTAAAATTGCCCTCTTCCAAGAAATTTATTTAAGTACAAAAAATGTAATCTGTGACATGCACCTATTCATATATCACTACATTGTGTTAATCAGTACCAAAAATTAATGTTGTGATAGATAGGAGAGAAAATTTTGATTGGTTTCTACTATGTACCTACGTGGAACTCAAATGCTGTGCCCCAAGCAAATCTTCTTGTGGTTGAGAACATAAGATGCAATATGTTGATGTCACAATTTTATTGCATTTCACGTGCAATAGAGACAGGGTGGTTGAAATTCATTTTATATATATATATTATTTTTTTTGAAAAAATGAGAATCATATGTGTCACAAATCTGAATTAATGTTGTGACGTTGCCACATGTTTTCAGTTCTTTAGAACAGATGGAGATATGACAAAGACATAATGAGAAAATTAGAGATGGTTGGTCAGTTGTGATTCATGCTGTAATTCTTCCAAGGGCTAGGTAAGTTAACTAGCTGTTGATAGTCTGTATATAAAACATCATTTAACTTATTGTCCTTAAAAAGATGAATGATTGTTATTTATATATGATAATTCTAGTAAAATACAATGTACTGTTACTTCTTCAATTTTTAAATACTAAGATTAGTCCACAAACATTCACCAAATAAGAGCAATTAATGGAAGAAAAGAAGGTGAAAAAGAAACAGTCTCATAATATCAAAGCAGGCCTATTTGTGCTGCTAGATCAATGTGCTATTGGCTTCAAAGGTCCTTGGGACATAAATTTTGAGGTTTCCTAGGAGTGAATCCTAAATATGTTCCCAACTAATATCTCTATATATTTAGAAGAGCTAATTGAAGCCAAAAGTCACACAATACATTTTCTTTTTCAAAATTCAATGTTTCTCTGATAAAGAATGTCAGTCAATTAAATGACAAGAGATATAGAAGAAGAAGCAAAATGAAAATGTTTAGTTTGCCTAGGCATACGTCATGCAAATGGACAAGGATAAATCCACTGACTCTCTTTCACAGATAATACAAACTAATGGAGTTGACTAAAGACACTTGCACAGAATCTTTCCCATCGAAGTTGAATTGTGAAACTTGTTACAGATATGAAAACGATTGCCAATATGTCAGGCACTTTCATCCCATGAATACTTCGCACATCACTGCATCTTCTTTTCTTAGGTGCCAGGATTTCATCAAGCCGTCTTTTTTCTGGATGGTCTCCGCACAGTTGTCTGGCTATTTCCACTCTCTGGTTTGCAACTCCTCAAATACCAGTTGTCATTTCTGTAACCTTTCCAACAGCAACTGTGCAGTCTTGGGACTAAGATACAGAGTATCTCATTCAACAATCCTCCTCCACAAACCATCTGCTTCCAGAGATGTCAACAACTGTCGGCAGTGGGGGACTCCATGTGAAATGGGGGAGGGATTGTTCAAAATGGTAAAATGAAACTTTGTCAGAGATCTTAACATTTTAAAAACATTACGAACATAATTGTCTCACATTCAAAAACCAGCACTTCTTGAATATAATAATTTGGGAATTAAAAAGAATAAAGAAAATAAATAAAACAGTGTCTGTATCTGATTTGTATAAAATGTACACAAATTAGTTTTATTATAGTACTTAAAATCTATAGAGGCATACACTATGCAAAATAAAACCCTTAGTATAATACACATAGCTCTCTTACTCTCTTGCCTCTAGCTTCTCCTTGCCCTTCCTCCCTTCCCTTCCCTCTCTCTCCACGTGGTCATGGCTGGCCTCTACTCTCTACCTCTCTGCTCTCTCTCTCCTCTTCCCTATCTCCTGAATAACCCCCCTTCCCTTTGGAACCATTTGGTCTGCTGTTGTCTGTTCTAAGCTGAGCACTGAAGTCTAACATTGGTGCGGAAACCCAGAATACAAAGACTTTAGGAACCTCAAGACCCATGTGGCCACTGGCAGCCGCAGCCGGCTGCTGTGAGGCTGCTGTGACCGTACAAGACTGACACCATGTGGCCTGCCACAACCCCACTGCCGCAGTTGCCACCACTACACCATACAGACTTCATTTGCTGCTACCTGCCATCACCGACCATGTGAATTTCCACCGCTGCTGCAGACCAACTCCATCCACCACTGAGAGACTCCCAAAACTTCCACCATGTGAGCTGTCCCACTGCGGCCCTCATGTGGCGCTCTGCCACATGGGCTAGGCAGCCAGACAGGTCTACACAGACCTCACAGTTCTAGCTTTTCTGATACCAGACAACACAAGCTCGAAAACACTCACTTAATTGGTAAGGAGTCTGGCCAGCCTTCCCTGAGCTAAGGGGTTGGCTTTTCATTGCCCCAGTCCATATGACTGGCCTCTAGCTGAACTACGACCTAGGACATTGGCCATTGGGTGATTTCCCTCTCAGAAATAGCTCCCAGCCACCTCCCCCCCCCCCAAGCTCTTGAAGCTGCTGGAAATCCTGGTACCAGGTGGGCTATTTTATGCCGGACTAGCTCCTTGGAGGCCCCTAGATATTCTTTTGACGATCTGATTATCTAGCCTGAGCCTGATTTTTCATTGCCAGCTTTTCTTTCGGGATGCTGACTGATAGCTCAGTAACAGCCGTCACTCAATGAGTACCACATTGTCTTCAACTGTACCCACAGATACCCCACTGGGTTGTTACTAGGAAACCTCAAATCTCTAAAATTAACGCCTGATTTGAGGCCTTCCAAATTGATACACCTCTGCAATAAGGTCTGGATTCCATACCCTCTATATAATGGACTAAAGTAGCCACGTAATGGCATGCTAGACTCAACTATTGTAAGGGGTCTTAACACATACTGCCAGCAGTCTGGTAAATGGAAATAAATCCCCTATGTTTGAACATTTATCAACCTTCATTATACTCCTTCCATGTGTTCTGTCTGTTTCCTACCCTAGATTCTCTTAGTCATGAAACCTGCTCAACCCCACACCTCTTTCTAATTTTCCTTTTTAATTAAACCAAAACGGGGGAATTGCTGAGACTCTAGCGGATGTCTACAGGTTTACATCAGACCAGCTAGACTTGCTTCCCCATGTGCACAACCATCCCTACAAAGGGCTTGGCTACCCAAGCATGCAAGGGAGGCGTTCCCTCTCCCTCTCTGCCTGGGACCTGTAAAGTGGGTGCTAGCGGTGCCTTCCACTACAAAAACAACTAACATGAACATTGCTGTGATATGGGACATGCTTGTTTTTCCTAGCCCACTGCAAACTCTAGCAGCCAGAGACACTGGGCAAGGACTTTCGGCTGCTAGCAGGAAGTCCCACCCTGCTGTCACTGCTGCCCAACCCCCTCCCCCCACCTCCTGCCAGCTATATGATCCAGCTTTCTTATTCTGGTCCTAGCCAAATGTTTCTTTGTTAATACAAAAATGTGCTTTTCTCTCCCTACACAACCCACCAAAGTAATTTAAGACAGGATAGGAAATAATAGATTATTAATATTAATTACTCTGTCTTAATAGATTTTTACTATTGCTATTAAATTCCATTCAGTTACAACCAATCCTTATGGCTCTCAACACTGTCAGAAGTCTGCTAATAGTATATTTAAGTTTATGGCCGACAGAATTCCCAAATCCTCTAACAGTTGACCCAAGATGGTTTCAGAAGATTTGGACACCAGACACCTAGAAGATACAGCCTGGATTGTATGTGATGATATAGTCACTAACAAACGCAGTGGGCTAAACTGGATGCTCTGAGTCAAGTGACATGGCTAAACCAAGGTAAGTCATTTCTCATGTCACACATATCCATTCCACAGAGAAAAAGCCCTGCGTTTTCCGCGCTTGGAAGCCAAACTGACTTCGCCCAAGAGACTATGGAGACCATGGGAACTGTTGGCTAGTGGACTTTGTCATTTTTAAAAAATAATATATAACTGGTAGATTATTGTTTACTTTCACTCAGACTTCTGACTACATTGACAGCTAAGCTTTCACAGATATTATGTTACCTCATTACCTAAACTGAGTTGCCACCAATTAAATGCTTCATATTTTCTCTTCTTGCTATGCCACTGTCCTAATATTATCTGAGTTCCTATAAACTTGCCTAAATCTAATAAAACATTCTACTATATGATCCAACAAAGGCTCATCTTAAAGACTGCTCATGTTGTTAACTCATGCTGTTATCTCGTTTGTAAACTTACAAGCTACAGGAAACCCACTCAGATCTACCTCTCATGGACCAAATAGATGCCATCCAGATCTTGTCAAGTTAAGTCACATCCAAAATAGCTCCAGAGAAGCAACTTCCAGATGCTCCATCTCCTGTAACACACACAGCTGCTTCTACTGGACCTGTTCCTTCTGATCTATCCTCAGATAGCTTGCTCCATAGACTCTGGACAGCAGGAAACAGTCAAGTCTCCTAAGACTGGACAAACATCCTCCATACCCATTCTTCTAGGTTCCCCCTAAAGACACATTGCTCCCAATGCCAGCAGGAAGTAGCCAGATATCACAACGACCCTATTCTTGCTTCGCTGTCACCTCTTTCTACTTTTTCTCTTTTAATTAAACAAAAACAGGGGAATGTTAGTATTCTGTCTAAACTCCACCTCCACAGTTATCTGGCAACACCCAGGTATGTTCCTCCCCACAATTACCTGGCAACATGTAACTGGTAGGCGTGCCCACTATAAAAGGGGCTGCTTACCTCCTCCTCTCTCTCTCTTACTCTCTTACTCTCTTGCCTCTAGCTTCTCTTCACCCTTTCTCCCTTCCCTTCCCTCTCTCTCCACCTGCTCATGGCCGGCCTCTACTCTACCTCTCTGTTCTCTCTCTCCTCTTCCCTATCAAATGAATAAGCCCCCTCCCCTTTGGAAAAAAAACAAAAAACAAAACAAAAGAATAATACACATGAAATATTTTCCTATAAACATGACTGTATATATAATTATATTATAGTCATATATATATATTAATATATATAAATATTTTCACACATCATACTATACATATTTATACATTCATATATATATATATATATGTTTTACTTTCTTTTTCTCCGCTTTTATGCCTTAAAGCTATTTTAATCTCATAATTTTTTGTAAATACTTACAATCAAACACAACCCTAAGCAAAATCACACTGATTATTAGACTAGTGGCAATTTTGTTCTGGTTTGTTTTCAGTCCTTTCAGTTAAAGAAGAAAAATATTAGCTTTACGGACAAATGCTGATAGGAAAACTTTTCACTTATCCCAAATGTAAATGTCTTCCACAAAATGTTTTTTTTTCCATGACAACTTCAATAGCATTCTTGCAAGAGCAGGTATGCTCCTTTATATCTTCCTTCATCCATTCTAAACCTTGGGCTGCCCTGGGGAAGTTAGTGAATGAATTAGGAATGTAGGTTGTCTGTGTTGCTTTGATGGTAGAAATGAATCAGTCTATAGCGCTACTGGAAGAAGATGGTTTGTACAGTGGATGATAGAGTGTCCTTTATACTTTTTATTACTTTCAAAATAGCTTCATGGAATACAAATGAAACATATTAGTTTTTCTTCATTAACAGGAAAACATTATGAGATCATTCAAAATCACATAAAACTAGAATGTGCAGAGACATAGCTCCTACTTGGTGTGTCATAATAAAAAAACTAGCTTGGAACAATTCAAACATTGTTTCTTGACTTGATCTTATTGAAGAAAAAAGATACCCCTTCTTACTTTTAGAAGATTCTTTAGTATAATATCTGTATACATAGATGCTATTCTAACATAATATAAATTAAAACAAAATGATCAAACACATACTTGCAAAACTAAAAAGTCTGTTAGATCAGGAACAATATTAGTAACTTAGATGGTCATAGTCATATGATATCATGACACTTAAAAGATTTAGTTCAAAAATATTTCTAAAGTTCTAACCATTTAGAATCAAAATATCTTACTTATCATCTTAATTCTTAGTTAATGAATTTTTTGTCTCATTTTTCCTGGGCTTCCAGCCTGTTCAATTTCATGTCATTAATGCCTAATAATGGTTAATGTTTTGGTCTATTTGAGGCCTAAAGCTTAAATGATTTGGGTTAGATGATTAGTAAGTCTGTAATAGGGCTATGTTGCTCTGTGGATCTTAGGCCTGTGATCCAGGGTCAGAAAATGTTTTACCTCGCATGTATTATTCATCATTTCCACACACACAGGGAATTTTCATTGACATGAAAGTCTTTTTTTTTCTTTTCTGAGGAAATATTATGTCCAATTGGACTAATTACCACAGCCAGTTAACTCTCAATTATGAAAGCAAAACAAATTATCTCACTGAAAAAGGACTACATGTCATTACATGACATGATTGTCATCACATGTAGTTTTCTGGATAATGAATATGCCAGAATTTGTCAAAAAGCAGAGAAATTATAAGTATCTAAAATCTTAGAAATGTTCTCAAATATGATGGTAAATATGAGTATTACCAATTACTGGTATGTATCCATGTTTTTCCATAAGTGATAATTAGATAATGAGTAAATATATTCTTTTAATATTTACATAAAGTTATATATGGTTTGGGGTTTTGGCCTCAAGGTAATCCATTCATCTTTTCCACCACTTATTTATTCATTGTAAATAAATCATTACAAACTTTTCTAGGGTCATTTTTTTTTACAGTCTCCCTACTGTGGAGTCACCTGTATGAGCATATCACATCACCCACAGATGTCTTGGTTTGTCACTCTGGGATGGAGTGCTATTGGCATCTAGTGGAGGAAGAAGACAATACCTGCTGCCTCTACAACACAATACAGGCCCTTTCTTACCATGATATTTGATTCAGACTATGAATGGTCTGGGGTTCAGAACTTTAGGCCCAAAGGTATTCATGGTTTGGCTATTAAAATAAAACAATTTTAATCACACTCAATTAATTTGAGGTTTACGTAGGTGCTTTTTAGTGTGGGTTTTCATCTGAGTTTTTGTTTGTTTCCTTTGTTTGAGAGTCTCATTCTGTAACCCAGGCAAGAATTGAAATTGTCTCAAGCCTCCTCACTCAGTATCTGAATTAGTAAATTTGGCTCAAAAGAAATTGCCTTAAAATTTAAAATTTAGAGTACTTATTTCAAATTAACTTTTCTTTTAATTCATTACTGTTTATAATTCTATTTTCTTCATTTGCTTTGCTATTTTATATGATTATAAAACTCAGGTCATTTTTGTTCTATTGAATTCAATCAACAACAATTCAAATAAAAGATAATCATTGTTTTTCTTCTGATCAATAGTGGATATCCCAAAATGTAGTTTCTATTTGAGTCCTGAATTTCAGTAAATGACTAACTATTCTACCCACTCTTTTCTTTCATGTTGATTTTTACAGAAAGAGAGATATAGATGTCAGATCAGCTGATGGCTTAACAGATTAAAGTAAGAAGAAATTGGACCCTGTTCTAGAATAACTAAATCTGCATTCTTAGTAATTGTGCAGCTTTGGACAATCATTTCTGAGCTGTGAAAGCTGTTTCTAAAACCTGTATAATTCCAAACCTATTTTACAATCTACCCATAAAACTGTGAAATTAGTATCTTCCATAAACGGTATACAAAAATAAAAAATTCTGCATGTCTATTTACTTCTTTTAATCTCCATAGTAGTATAAAGAATAGATTATTGAATTTTGAAATTTACATATCTGTCTTAAGAAAATGTAAGATACACATATAATCAAGCTTGCCAGTAAAATTAGCCCAGTTCTCAATGTATTTTACTTATCTCTTAAGAAAATGTAAGATACACATATAATCAAGCTTGCCAGTAAAATTAGCCCAGTTCTCAATGTATTTTGCTTATCGCTTAAAGAGAAAAATTGATATAAATAAATAATCATAAAAGAACTAAACTTCCTAGTTCTGTCTTTCTATTAATGTTTAAGAAGCAAGTTGATCACTATTTGAGATGAAGAGTGAATATAAAATGTGTGCATCATCAGAAAATAGATGGATTGACCCTTTTCATTTCTATTAGCAAGTGTATGTCTCTGATGTGAATTGCCCAGCCTTCAGTAAATTATCTTTCTGAGTTTATAAAGTGCTATTGGTGGTTTTGATTGAAGTTACTCATTTTTCATCCAGTCACTGATCAAAGTCTCCCTGCACTTTTCTTCCTCTCCACAGTGACTTAAAAATGTATCCATGTCTCCTACTACCTGCTTTAATCTTTACTATCTTAAAATATTGTCTCACACTATTTGTGTGGGATTATTCCAAAGGATTCACTAAAGGATAGACCGCTGCCATTCCAGACTCAGTGATTAAACGCACCAGTTCCAGAAGCCTCACTTTTAGAGTGTCTAATGTGTGGATTAGACATTATGAGTTATTCAGTGCTCAAATCTTAGATCTTCGTGTATCATTAAAATCATTTTTACCTTAAAGTCTTTAATGCATTAAACAATATAGCTACGTACATGTTTTTGTACATAGGTGCCTACATGGTTACTTTTTAGATACTTCATTATATAAACAGTAGCAGAAAGAGCTGGGCAATTCTTAGTGTTTCGTTTAGGGGCTATTTAACACAAAAGATTCAAAAACTGTGTGCTAACACTTTAAACAAAAGGAGATTTATAATTTTTCCCATTATACAAGATATAATCCCAGTTTCCTGGGTAAACTTACTTCAAGGATAAAAAGTATCAGTTATCTGCAGAGTTATCTTTAGTGTCCTCAGCCTTCCCAGTGGCATTAACTGCAAATAAGAGCGTAGGGTTAAGTAGCTAGCTTTCAGTAGCCTGGAAAGGTCATTTTGTAGTGTGGCATGGTAGCTCTAACTTCAGTACATGACAAGAAGAGAACATCTAATTAGTTTTTCTGTACTGTCTTGAATGTTGAGACATTTAATGAAATAACTTGACACAAGAAAGCAAGGCAGATAAACAAAAGAATATGAATCATATTTCAATTTTAATATGTCAATTCCAAGACATGTATTTTTAGAAATGTTTATTTAAAGCTTTCTAACTGAGACATTTCAAAATACTTTCCTGAAATGTCACGTATTGTTTTATAAAGTGAGAAGGCTAGGTTTGAAATGTCTAATAAGGTGCATAATTTAAAACTTCTCAATCTTATGTTAATATGAGATAGAAATAAAACCCTTTAGAAAGAACATAGTGATTTGATTTCTTGTTGTGAATTCCTCTTTATTGGCACTGTAATTGAAAAAGAATAATTATTGCTGCTAACCAACATGTAGAATGTGTATCATTAACAATTTTGTCTCTGGTATTTTCCTGATACCTGTCACTTCTTCTCAAGTATTACCTACACCAAGGATTCTGAATTGAACTTAAGTGGCATAACTATGTGTCTAAAAGAGTTCATCTTGCTTGTGAAAAATGTGTCATTGGAGCTTGAAATGAAAAGTTCATCTTTTCCCTTCATCACCCTTACCTGTCAGTGCTGTATAATCAACTTTGGTAACATAGCACAGGATGTACACAGCAGTGCAGTTTCCCCTGTAATATCCACACATCCCTTACCTCAGGCAATTAAATACTCACCTATTTTTTCCCTTGTTTCTAAATCAAATATTATTTAGGAAATAGCTCTGCTTTTATTCAGCCCTATTTTTTTGAAAACCGTAAATTGCATATTGTTTCATTCCATATGCATAAACAATGCAGTTTAACTCTGACCTTTTAAATTAGAGTTCACTGTGACTTACGTGATTCATAAGGTTTGGCAGTACAGTGTTTAAAACATCTTAGGAAATCCTATTTTCTATTTTTTCTTTTTCTTTTTCATTTTCTTTCTTTGCTTTTTTTTTTTTTTTTTTTACAAATTTTGTATGTGGATCAGCCACTCTCATTCAAGATAGCTCCCTTAAAATTCACACTGCGATAAATGAATGTGGTAGGGTTTCATCAAATGTCTAATTGAACTCCAGAAGATCAAAACCTCAGGAAATTTTCTATTTGTTTTATTATTTGTTAATGGCTTATAATGTCAAACAAACTTAAAAATGGAGAAAATATATTTCTAGAACACAGTAAAAATTACAGATTTGGAACATCAAACCAGGAAGTTCTTGATATTTTTCTTTGATTCTTCATTTCGAAAAGCAACAGGAAAAATACCTGGTGATTTTTTTATATTATGGTTTCCAATTTTTAAATCAATATTATGAAAATTTGAGAAGTGTAGTTTAAACAATCTGACTAATATTTATAAGAAAGCATGCTAAGATTGGAGCAGACAGGATGATGTCCATTTGATATATTTTAATATCGGTTTAGAGGTTAAATAATGAACACAGAACACAGATTATGAATTATAAAAGGCTTGCTAGGAAATACATTCTGTTGTGATCAGGCTATTGAGCAAGAAATAACTAATTTACATAACAAAATCAATTTGTAGTTACAACATGAACTTCAGTCTTGTAGAAAATATATTAGCGTAAATTTAGTACGAGTAGCTACATGTGACAGAGATTTTAGATTGTGATACTTATTAAATGAGAACAACTTTTAAAAACTGCTTGAAATCTTAAAATTTCCCCATGGTTCTAGGAACTTTCTTCTCAGACATGGCTTTATCTTCCCCTTTCTTTGACATTTTCTTTTATTGTATTTATTTTTCACATTTGTTTTTCAGCTCTTTCTTCTGGATTTTCATTTCATTTTATGGATTCTTGAGTTCCTTAAAAAGTAGTTCATATAGTAAATTCTAAATATGTAAATAAATTATTATAAAAAACCTAATGCATGGATTTATGCTTTTGGTAATGGTATGTCAGCTCTTTCCAAAGTATATCATCCACCAACAAACAAGAAACAACAAAATGTGGGCAAAGTGTAAACAGACACATACACATCCATCTTAAAACTCAAAGGAAGTACAGATGAAGTTGAAACTCCTGAAACCACAATCTTAAAGTTGAGGTTTTTGTTGTAAGCTTGACCTCATCCAATCCCCACAGAATAAATTTTAAGTGACAACTCTAATTCCAGAACGCAATTTGTTGAGGCTAATGCTTGAGACCCAGGTCACTTGATGGAACCCTGTAATTAGGATGTTAATCAGTAAATTTTTTATTAATGATTACAACTATCTATAGCACACGGTATACTGTATTTCTGCTCTTTAAACTAGATACTTCTAGGGCCAACTAGAAGTAATTAGCTTAATGTATCCTTTCCAAACGAAACACATGGGTATTCAAACTACTAGTGTGGAAATCATCTAGATACAAAGAAAAGGTCAAAATAAGAAGCTTGTTTTGCTTCTCTTTCTAGTTCATGGCAAGTAAGAGACACTGCACTAGCCTTATCTCTACTCAGTGAAGATTATAGATAATTCAAAAACATTCATATTTATATTTTTATTTTCTGCCAATAACTATTTTGCAATTTAAGGTAATTTACTTTATATAAGTGTGTTTCCATCACATATGCTAATATATAAATATATTGAAATGCTAGAAATTTTCTCCATTATTACCAATCTATTTCTTTGTATCTTTCCTGTAATTTTGAGAACAGTTTATGGTTCCATCACAGTATACAAGTTCCAGTCAGTGCAAATAATGTCAATAAAACATGGAAAAAATAGTAGCAAAATAAAATTGTGCATCTAGGAACTTCATTAAATTGTTGGTTTCGTATAAACACCCCCCCACACACACACACACACTCAGTGTGTTAGAGCAAATTTTCCTGTATTGACTGATTTACTAGTAAATATGTCTTGAAATTAATGATACTTTGCATCTTTATTAATTTTACAGATTTTATTGAACCAATAATACGATAACTTAGTGTTTTAAGAAACCATTACATACTAATTATAAGGTTCTTTAAACTTTTTGACAGAATACTAGAAAAACTATTGGGATGAAAATTTTAAATATTAAAATGTCTCTTTATTTGTATTGATATAAAATTGAAACAATTAAACTTTGTGAATATTTCATATATGCATTCACAACAATGCCTTTAGTCAGATGTCATATATCAGATAAGGATGGAAATACTTGAAAAGGTCATATTTGTGAAGGATTCATTCAGCTATGGACAGTAGAGCGTCTTCAGGTGAATCAAGGTTTAAATGTTGCAAAGCATTGAAAATAAATCCTACTATAACTTCCAAACACCTCGGATTATTTTTATTTCTCACTTGCTCCGAAATTGCAGAGATTAGATTCTCAGTTCCTATAGGCTTGAAATGTATACGTTCTGAAATCTAAAGATCATTGCATTCTTTTTATCTGGGAATAGGATGCAAACCAAGCAAATATGCAGAGCATCTGCTTTTAGCAAAAATAAAATTAATTGGATGGATGGTTGATCAAAATTTAGTCATATTAAACATTTAATCTTTTGGGGGCACAGCCAAAACCTATTCTGTATTTAACAGAATAGACGATGTTTAATTAATAAATTAAAGGTGAGCTAGGCAAATCATAACTACCACCCAGGCTTGGACAGTTTCCCTTCTTAACTATAATGTACAGACGGAGCTTACTGTGCTCATTTTTACCAGAAGTCCCTCACTTTCAAGCTAAAAATCATTTTCAGGTTTGAGCTGTAAATCATCCTTCTTCAGTTGCCTTCCACTTGCTACTTACCCACTATTTACTTAGCTCATGAAGCAATACTTCCAAAAATGCATACAAAAGTACTTTGAGTAAATAAACTACCTGCTATTTCTGGAATATTGGTCTACAATATTTCATATGTTAAAATTACAGAGGCTATGTTTAGAAGTTTTAGACAAACTGCATGAACAATATGATTCCATGCTTAGCCAATAAGTGCCTCATTTTCTTACAATATTTTATAGTGTATCTTTGCATCGTACTTACTAAGAGGTATTAAGGAAACTTAAGGAAAATTATTGCATTCTTGAAAAGGAAACCTGTGTTGTTCCTGGCTCCTTACCCGATATTATGAATAGTGAATCATCATTGTCTACTACAATACAGTACAGAGCTTTATGAACACCAGGATGCTCTGCTCCTGTCATGGCAGAGTAGTGAATATGCATGGTATTTAAAAGCAAACACCCTTTGTGGGTCTGAGTTTTGCCCTGCTACAGAGCATGGCCGCTTATGAGGGTGAAACACTGGGGGCTTGACTGCATTGCTGTTGTGCCGGTGCTGGTCCTCAGGGAAGCACCAAGACAGACAGATTTGGTGGTTGGAAAACATCAAGGAGATGTGAGAAAACTGAAGCTGGTATTTATTCCCTGGCTTCTGGGTCTCCAGCAGCTGCTGGAGAACCACACACAGAAGTCAGAACGAAGTGTAGAGGGTACACGGGCTTTTGACTAGGCTGAGACTGGGCGTTCCCAAACTCCTGAACATTCAGGCCCAGCTGAGTCTTAAAGAGTTGAGAACAGAACCGGGAGGACAGCATCTGTCCAGGGGCTGGGGGAAAGGGAAGCTCTGGCTTAGCTCAGTGGTAACTGCCCTTAGCTTGGCTGTGGTTGATGCTGGAAGCCCAGAGAGGCCTTTGCAAGAGGCTTGCTGCAGCTTGATAGTTGAAGGCCCCCTTCATGGTCCCCATGGTGATTCTTGATGAAGGCACAGTCCGTGGTTCTAAACTGTTTATTGACTCTTCCTTGTGGAAAAAATGGATGCATATTATACAAAGCTCTCAGGGTGGACCCTAGATTAAATACCTTTCGCAGGAAGGAATGTCCAGGAAGGGAAGCTTATGCACTAAATCCTCAGAGCCTCTGGGTACTTCATTAGCATGGCGAGCTCTGTTCTGGGTCTATGTAACTGTGACCAAAGATCACATTTCCTTATGTGGGAAGTGTGGCATGTGTTCCACCGCAGAAGTTTGGCAGGAGCAGGGAGGCGCCTACCACCTCAGGTGTGAGTTTCCAGGGTCTTAACCTGCTCTACCAAGGTTCCTGGCATGGTTTACCATCCCACAACCCTTAAAATTATAAATTGCCTAAAATTGATAGTCTCAATACTGCAGTATTGATATATATATTTCATATTAATCTTTCCAGATTCTTCTCTGCTAGACTAACTGCTATAGGTTTATACTCTTTTTTTTAAGAGGTGCCATCAAACCTTCATCTGTGAGAAATAAGTTGTGCTACATTGCCCTTCCTGAACCGTGGCTGACATAATAGTACATCTATCACCTTTAATCTCACAGATGGAAGCTCTGAGCAAGTTCACTAATAATTTCCAAAGTTCCAGACTCATCCTGCATGGATACTCTGATATTCTGTGTGCTATCCTTCACGCCAGCATTCTTCAATTATTCCCACACCATCACAGCAAATCCTTTTTGCTCACCTATTTGTATGAGGATTCCAAAAATGAAGTTACCGCTTCTTGTCATCAGTATTTTCTTAAAGCTCTGAAGGAAATTTGTCTTCCACAGGACAGAACTCTAATTCTTCCCAGCTTAAAATTCTGGGAAAAGAAATTTCATAATCCTCAAGTGAGACACTTGTCTGGACAAAAAGAGTTTCTACTTCTTAAACATTTAATTTCCCAGACCGATGTGATCTATCTATCACGAGCATATCACTACCTAATGGTCATTTGTTCAAAGTATGATATATTATAAATAACAGTTCCCCAACTCTGTATAAAATCAAGTGTTTATATTATGTTTTTAGGATCTTATGTTCTTATTCTTTCAGATAGAAGCTACTTAATGATGTAGTATTCTAAATAACTTTGTGACTTACATGTCAACATGTTTCTTATAAGTCTCTTATTCAAATGCATCTCTAATACAATGTTTTAGAAAATTTGTCACAACAAATCAGAAATTTTAAACTTCTTTATATGACACACAGAAAATAAAACTATTGAGGCTGTAGAGATAACAAACTATTTCTAACATAAAATTCAATTCTTAAGTATAACAAATCATTTTCATCTTAGCCTCTTTTTACTTTTCACTTAGTGAAAACATAAAAAAAGGCTTGGTATTCATCATGCATTGAGTAAGTGTAATGTGTGAACTGGTATTGATGAGCTGGGTATTTACTTTAATTATTCTTGCTATAAAAAAATAGAAAAGAAAAAAAGACATAAAAAATCTTGACCAAAGTAAACTACAGGCAGAAAGGAGTAATTTGGCTTATATGTCCTGATCACAGTCATGAAGAAGGAAAGTCAGAGCAGAAAATCAAGCAGGAACCTAAACACAGGAACTGAATCAAAGGCCTCAAAACCAAGGATTACTGTCCACTGCTTACTAGATTTTTGTTTCTTTGTTTGGTTTTGTTTTGCTATCTTTCTTATAAAACCCAGGGCCTCCTAATAGTCATAATACCACCCATAGTGAACTTGCCTTTCCCGCATTAATCATTAATTGACAAAAACGTCCCACAGGCCTGCCTAAAAGGCAAACTGGTGAAGACAATCTCTCAATTGATGTTTCCTCTAGCTTGTGGCAAGTTTACAAAAACTAACAAGCACAAAGAAGCATTGTGTTTCACCACTTTCACAAGTCCTCCTCTTATGGGCCCATTACACAAAGGGATGGCTGATGATATAGAATATCAAAGCTGGACAATTCAGCTTTCAACTGATTTTTTGCTTATCTCTGATTAACAGACAAAAACACTTGTCACTTTTCAAAAGTGTGAAATGTACCCTCATCTCTGGCAAGTTTATTTAACATCACAGCAATCACAGGACCATTCTCACGGATCTTTTACCAGTGAGACAGTTTTTTGTCATTGTTATCAATGCTGTATCTGGTTTTCCCTGGGGTGAGCAGAAATCCCTGTTTGTCATTCTAACATTTGGAAAGAGTAATAATCATCAACTGCTTTCCTAGAAAAAGAAAACATAATATTAAGGTTTGAGAATCACTGACGGAAGACCACAGACTCAGAGTATGGAAGGACAAAGATCTTTTTTTTTTCTGCAGAAACAACCAGCATGCAGATGTCACCACCACTTCACAATGGCAACACACAAAGATGCTCAAGCCTCTTTTATACTGGGTTATTTATTAAATCTTTGCTAATGTCAAAACTGTGATGAAGACTCTGCCACTTGCTAGGCACCACCAATTAATTGCTTATGAAAGAGCAAACAGGCATTTAAAACCTTAGAGCACATTCTAAGAGATTGTAAAACTAACCATAGGTCGTAAAAAGGAGCTAAGGATTTTCACTATAGTTACCAGGACAGAAGATAAAATATTGACTGGGTTTATCTATAGAAAACTTCAAGGATAATTTAGTTATGGTTTTTACCTTTCCATGAACCTATGGGGCTAGTAACAAATAATGAATGTTTAACCAGGTACATTGTTGCACTCACATGCCTGGATTGTCTTCTAGTACTGGGAAATAATTAGAGGAGCTTTATCATCTAGAATAATCTGACCACTGCTGAGAAATGCTTTGTTTCCATGATGTGTAGTCTCTGCTTTCTTCAACCTATTTTAATGAGTTCATGGAGAGGCAAAAGCAATTACATCTTTCTCAGGGCTTTAAATGCTTACAAATGCAATTCTCTTCCTCAGAAATGCTTTCAAGTCAAAATATCCCAAAGCCAAAACTCTGTGAAAGGCCAACAGGAATCGCAATATCTGTTATGCATTTAAATACCGTAATAATTCATTAACTTGAAGCAGTTATCCATTCCTTCATTGTAAGATACTATACTTATCTGAATGAAGAGAAAATAAGCAAATATTGTATGGGAATATAAAATAATACTTACATTGAATGTTAGTAATGTGTGTAATATTGAAGTTAACTTTAAGCTGTTTACAGTAAAAATACAAATTATTCACTTGTATAGGATTAAAAATATTTTAATATTTTTATTGGAAAAATTTAATTGCCCAAATCAGTTTTTGGCAAACATTCTATTTTAACTAGTTATTTTTAGGATTCTGAGTAGACTCTTTGATAGAGAGTGGCTTGTTTGAGAAATTATAAAATTTATAAAGCAAAAGAAATTTTGTTGAATAATTTTATGTATGAAATTTTTTTAGTACAATTTATAATTGAAATTGGCAACAAACAATTGATTATCAGATAAAAGGTTAATACTTGTATTGTATTGGAAGATATTACTGTTTGGCATTGAACAATTTAGAAAACTGTAGCTGAATATAAATATCTTATAAATTTATTTGCTGAAAATACAGTATTTTTCAATCCTGATGAGGTTATATTTTAATCTAATAATGTTCCATATTTTTAAGTCACAAAATAATACTGCTTTAGTGATATATATGAAATAATCAACATTTACATAAATAATTTTTCTTCTCATAAAAGAAATTATGCTAATCTAATTCCCAGAACTAGCAAATGGTCAAAGCAATGTGTGTGTGTGTGTATGTATGTGTGTGTGTGTGTGTGTGTGTGTGCAAGTGCATGTATATTTGTATGCATGTGCATTCATGTGCTTGTATGTGTGCACATTTCTGTGTCATAGGCATGAATGATACCCAATAGATGTTAAAAATTATAAAGAATTTGCACTTTTTTATTTAAGAAATTTGATTTTCTTGATTAAGACAACATACCTAAAAGAGAGGAAATTCTTGCCTTTTCAAATACTGACTTTCCCAGATAGAAATACATAACAAATTAGTTAATAAATAAAATACGAATATTTCTTTGACTGTATTTTTAATACAAAAACCCAAAGGATATGAGGTTCAATCTCATATATTCTGCACCCTTAAAACTATAATTTACATATCACTTTAAAGATGAACAAAAAGGAGAAAACAAAGAAAATGCATTTATTAAATTACAAGAGTATAAGATAACATAGTTTTATATTTATCTCCCCTTTCCTATTAAAAGTCATCTTTGTTTTTTTAATTTTTTATTATACACATGTATACAATGCAATTGTAAATGAAACAGTGAAAGAATTTATAACTTAAATGTTTTAAAAATTATTTTAACCACATTATATGTTTATTTTTATCACATTTAATTATTGTGTATATGTTTATATGTATAAGCCACAGCATGCATGTAGAGGTCAGAGGGCAATTTGCCCTCGATTTCTTCTTCCAAAAAGTAAATCCAAATAAATAAAACTATTAGGGCCTTCATCAACAAGAAAGAAAATTTAAATTACATACTTGACTATGTAATTTACACTTACGTATTCAACATATGCAGAGACAAATAACTAGTTATGGAACTATTGAAAATATATTTTTGAATTAAACTTGTTCAGGTGATTTAGTTTGCTGTCATTCTTTAAAGAATTCAGAACAACGATTTACACAGCTTCTGTATTGTATTAATCATCATAAATATTCCAGATAACATTTAAACTTATGTAAATGAGGATTATAGGCTATTTACAAGTTTCTTTTCATAAAGTATTTAGGTATCTACACATTTTGAGTTTAGAGCAATCCTAGAATGAATCACTCCCAGTTAGAATGGATCACTCGTAGTTAGAATGGATCACTTCCAGTTAGAATGGATCACTCCAAGTTAGAATGGATCACTCACTAAGGGGAAACATGTCTTTTAAAGCAAAGTAGAGTAATAATAAGTAAGCGCATTTTAATAACATTTTTTAAAGTAACAACAAAGGAATCATTGTCAGATCATTTTAGAATATTTAACTTCCATCCATGTTGATTTACTTGTTTAAGAAAAGTATCAAACTAGTGAATTCTTAAATATTTTTCTTCTTTCACATTTATAATTTGTCAATGGCATAAAATTAATACTTGAAAGCAAAGATTCAAAAACAAACATGAGGGGTGGCTCAGTAAGTGAATGCAACCTTTAAGGACCTGTAAGCTGTCTTCTGACCTCCACAAGCATAAAGTGCAAGCCCACTGAAAAATTAACAAATAATTTAAATAAATACATATTAACAAAATCCCAAACTCCTGTGTCCTAGTTCCTACAGCACTGTTTCTCAACTCATGGGTCACAATCCCTTTAGGTCTCAAACAATCCTTTCAGAAAGGTCATCTATGACCATCAGAAAACACAAATATTTACATTATGATTCATCAGAGTAGCAAAATTATATTTATGAAGTAGCAAAAAAAAATAATTTTATAGTTGGGGGTCACCACAACATTAGAAATTGTATTAAAGGCCACTATATTTTGAAGGTTGAGAACAATTGTCCTGAAAGAATCTGACTCAGCTGTTCTCATGGCCAGGATTTGGGGCATTTTCAACACCAAACTACATTTAAAATCAGCTTGTACAATTCCTTCAGGGGGGAAATATTTGTGCAGTAAGACAAGCTCTCTTTTTGAAGACTGTTTATCAGCTAGTTTTACTCTGAAACTCTGTTTACTAATGAAGTGGCCTGAACAGGCAGTTAGAAAAAGATAAGAAAATACTCCAAAATCTTTAATATTTTCTTAATGAATGAATAGAAAGGAGAAACAAACAAACAAACAAACAAACAAAAACCAGCCTTTCAAATAAGAATCAAGACAGAACAAAAGATTATTAAAGGGACCTATATGGAGGGAAGGTTGTCCTTGAGACGACATAGAGAAAAGATCATCAAGTTTTGTCCTGAAATGCCTTCTCAAATGGGATTATTTTCCATTCTTCACAATGCTAATTTCTTTTAAACTTGAAGTAAATGTATTTTAATTCCAGTTGTTTTGTTATCCCAAGTGAAACAGCAATGCAAAAGAAAAACAATATGCCTTGACTCTGGACATGGTAGTCTCTCTGGGCCAAGTTTCCCTCACAGTTAGAATAAGAGGAAGCAGGAAATAAAGAAGGATTCCAGGGTCTGGATTAGGGACAGAAGAGAAGGGAGTGGGGTAGGGAAGGAGATCCACTGAAGGATTCTCAGGTAGATGAACACTGTAACAAAAGATAACTTTCGTTATTTTTCTCTCAAACCAGAAGAGAGGCTACTGCCCTGATTTTTGGTTTGCTGCCCTGGGGTCATTTTCTTGTATAAGGATATATTTGATATGTATCTACTCTTCTTGTTGCAGGTATATAAAACTTTTCTGGCAAAATCATTGACTACAATATTGGGGTATAGTCAAATGAAAATATTGTACATTCACAGCACCCTGAGTTTGAACCCCATCTACATCTTTTCAAGTATCTAACACTAAAAACAAAATTTGATATTAATTCTCCTCAATTTTCAGATAGATATTTATATGGGGAAAAACAGAGAGACAAACTTGCTACTTGATGGCATTATTAAGGACAAGAAACACTTATTGAATGTCATAATTCTTCTCTATTTCATTACCTGTGCTTTTGTTATTTTAATTTTGAGTCTGGTCATTGTGCCCTTTCTCTTCTCAAAGGTATCATGGACCCTTACCCCCTAAGGAGCCACAGGAGGTGCTTAGGATAAAACAAGTCAATAGGTTAATCATAATTCATAGTTCACTTAGGTGCAGATTCAAAATTAAGGAAAGAAAAGCCTGCTGCTTAAGAAAAATCATAGATCTCCAACAACAAAAGCAGCTCTTTTCCTCCCACAGAGGCTGCACTAATTGCTTTTGCTGGCTCCCCACCTTGTCAGTTTCCCCTACAAATAGAGCGCCAGTTGTTTTGCTCTTTGCTGGATACTGCCCCCACATGTGGGCTTCTTTTCTCTGCATCACTTCATGTGGCTCTGCCTTGTCTATTGCTCATCACAAATCAGCATCCCTCTTTCAATTGTGACTTATCCAGAAACACTGGAAAACACTGCTCATTGAAAGTCACTTGCCAATTATTAGGTTAACCTAACTGAGCCTTCCTATCCCTTCTTATTTTTAAAAAAATCTGTCCTGCTAGAAACAACAGAATTTAAAGACACAGATTGTAAATAAGACACCGTCATAAGCCATGGAACAGAGAGCTGGCTCTTTTCAAGATGTTTGAAATATGTATATTCATTAAGATTCTCTTTTCATTTTAATGTATTGTTGCCAGCTTTCTTTTACAAAAATGATCAGAAAGAACAGACCCAGGGCTCCCCCAGTGTCCATATCTTATAGGTAAAATGAAAGAGGTAGCTGTTTCTCAGTGTTTAATTCTAGCCTGTCTTGTCTACAGAGGAAAAAGAGATGGAAATCAAGAACAGAGTAGTAGGGTGAATATTTTAACCTGAATTCTTCTTATATGCAATCTATGGTCTGCATAGCAGGAATTTGACAAGGCATTCAGACCTGATGTTCAGAAACGAAGAACTAAAGCTTTAAAGTAAGGGGGATTAATGTGGGGAAATATTACATTAAACAATTCTCAGAGAAGGAATGGAGCTGAAACAAATGGATAAACACACACAGACACATATATTTCTGTGTGTCTATGTGTGTGTGTCCGTGTGTGTGTGTGTGTGTGTGTGTGTGTGTGTGTGTGTGTGTGTATGTGTAATGAAATTTCAGGATAAGCTTATTAGCAGAAGGATGAGAGCAGATCCAGTGTTTACACTCATTATTATGAGTGTATTATGGCAACAGCCTGAAGCACAATAGAGCTTGTCGTCATTGCTTTGTCCTTTTACCAATGAATTCTGTAGTATTGAAACTTTCTAACTTGTAGATGAAACAAAACTCCAGTTTGTTTGATACATTCTGAGTAAAACAAAGTAAAATCATCTTGCCTGCTAAATTGTAAAGTAAAATATGGACTTGACTGCTTTGTGTCCTCAAAACTACACATAATATTTGATGTAGAAAACAAAACAGTTTTCTATAAGAGACACAGAATTCTTAGGTAAAAAAAAAATTAAGATTAATGAAGCAATAAATTCTGGTTTAGTGTGTAGCAAATAGTTCCCTGAAGGCATTGTACATCTTGTTTAGAGGATTATATATTATTTTATTTTGAGGAAAAAATAATGTACAATGAAATTGCTTTGTGCACACCCTGTTATTGTCACCTATGGATCACTTGTCTTTTGTCATCAGGTGTTCCTTTTTATTGAAATAGATGGACTTAATGTATCTATGGTTCTGCTTTCTTCTAGTCTTATATTAAACTTAAAAGGACATTCATAGTCTAGAAAATATTCTTATACATATTCACAGACTAAACCTTCTACTCCACTTGATGTGGACTTTGTAATGGGAGTAATGTCCCACATCAGCTTAAGTGGAGTAACTTCAGTGGCCCAATGCCTGGCCAGCTGTGCCAGTCATAAATGCTTTATGGTTTGATATTCTTCCCATGCCTGGATATGTCAGTCAGAAAGTATTGACTGGTTTTAAGAACAAGGAATATATGGTAAGAGAAATGGACTGTGGGTCTCAAGTAAAATATCAGAATTTATATTTACAAGTTGAAGTTTTTCCACTAAAAATGAATCATTTTGCTTATATGCGTTATTTATGCTAGGACTAACAGAAGAATTCAAATCAATGATGTTATGATCTCATAACTTATAGTTGATTAAAGTTTTAAACATGAATATGAATTACTCACAGGTTCAATTTTTTCTCATATGAATCTAATGCCTTTTGTTCCTGAAATTTTAAGTATCCTTTAATCTCCAAAGCAAACTGTCTATAACTCACTAATTTCCTCAAATCTCAGGGAAACCTGTGTCCCCTTCTTTTGTACTTTTCATCTTATTTATCTCCCTCTTATTAAAGTTACATTTGTTGATTTCTTGATAATCTACAGAATCCACTCTCTAACAGTATCCACCTCACCTGCAGTGTTACACCTCTCTGGTCTATTATATTATCCTAATTACTAGTGTCTCAACTTTTCTTTTCTGTCTCACACTACCCTACACATCTGAAAGTTTCTTTAGTGTAGGAACTGTGATGTCAGCCAAGAGTTCTCTCTACTGAGCACTACCAGAAACACATGTATTTAACAGCTCCTTGCTCAAGCCTTCCTGTGGAAAAACATTGAAATAAAAAAGTACAGTCCTAATTCTGACTGAAACAAGCCAACAAAATCTGAATTAGTATTGTGACCAAGACTTTCCAAACATGGCTGAGTAGAAGACAATCTGCTTACTGTATCTTTGGATGCATAAATTCCTGGGAATGAAACTTCAGTAATTTATCATAGCCTCAAAATCAACTATATGCTTACAATGTAATATTATACTTGCTATGATGCTTGAAATATGTTTTATTTATTTTTGCCTGGGAAGTGAAGCTACCTATAGTTTTATGGGAGAAACATAAATCTTATAAAAGTCAACATATTTTTAACTATCTTAAAATCAATATCCATATTAGAAAAAATGATATTGGCTTTATACTGACAGGGATCGTTTTGTAGAAAGCCATCATCTTTCTAAATGTGTTGAGTACCTGAGAAAATCTCTAGCATTAAGATGGGAGAATTTATTTTTAATAAAATTAAATCTTCCATAATGCAAAATACTAAATATAATAAAAACATTTAAATAAAAATGTTTAATCAACAACAAAAAGAATGGAATATGCCCTTAAAATCCATGTGGTTTGTATTAAGTGATACCATCATTCACATCAAATCACAATTGTATTTTTGAGCCCAGTACAAGTATTTTATTCTAGTTGTATTTTCCTTAGTATAATTTTGCATGCATATCTGTTTATGTTGGTACACACTTCACAGAGGAAACCTGCAGAGGTCAGAGTACAAGATTGTAAGTTGGTTCCTTCTTTCTATCCTTATGTAAATTCTAAGGGCTAAACTTATGAACCTGGGCTTGTACAACCAGAGATTTCACCTGTGTAGCCAGCTTGCTAGTCCCTATACGAATATTTCTATGAAACTGACTGGTAACCCTCTTGGTGAGTCATTTTGTTCAAAGAATTTTTGTATTACAACCTCATGAAAAAAAGCATCTACTACATTAGCCGATCTTCAGAGCTGTGACTATAGAGGAAATTCTACCACTGAAACAAATGACATCAGCATCAAAGAAGATGCCATATCCATAATGCCTAGAAAAAAAAAAGGAACAACAAAGCATTATTGAGTTCTAGATAAGCTAAAAAAGTAATTGGGCAGGCTTCACATTATGTAAAATGTGACTATAAACAAGGCAAGACTAGGACCCAAAACCAACTTTATTGGAAAATTTGCTTCTAGATTTAAAAATGCCAGTGTCATGAGGTGGATATCTAGGATGTTTCTAATTTCTGGTTATTATGAATAGAGTAGGGTGAGCATGGATGACCAGAATCTCTGTAATTAGATGTGAGTCTTACTGGACATATTGATCACACTTAAGACAGGTCCCATGGTCAGCAGTAGATGGCCAACCCAAAAGGAGCTCAATGGTAATTCTGTAGATTTTTGTCTCATACTTCTTTCTTGAGACTTTTTTTTTTTGTCTACTGATCTTTTGTTTATGGTGGTTTCCAATTATATGAGTTTTTATGGTGTGGGGTGTGTGTGTGTGTGTGTGTGTGTGTGTGTGTGTGAGAGAGAGAGAGAGAGAGAGAGAGAGAGAGAGAGAGAGAGAGAGAGATTCATGTTTCTTGTTGGTATTTTTTGTTGTTTGTTTATTTTGTTATGATCTGTTTGTTTTATTTGCCTATTTACTGAAGAGGGGGGGCATAAGCAGGTCCAGGAATGATAGATAGAATGTAAGAGTGTTTGTGGGATGGGAAACCATAATCATAATGTATGGTGTCAACTCTTTTGGTAAAAAATAAAAATGTCAGTGTCTTATCAAAACAAGTATATTTTACCTAACAGAAACTTCTTTAAGTTTTTTTTCTTTTAACAATAATCAGGGTCATACTGAAAGAATCATTCAATTACCCGTGGTAAGAAAAACTACTTGAAAGTACTAAATTCAAACAACATATATTGAGGCATATCTGTAGGCGTTCATGGAGTATTACCTCTTATGTGTACTTAGAAAATAATTAATACATATTTTTATCTTAAAACTTTATCCCACTCTCTTCACTGTTGTGTCAGTGAGACCTATTCACCTTCATAAAGAGTGTTTCTTTTCTTCACTAAATGGTTCCTTTGCACTGGACACCAGTCCATTATGAACCACACTTACAATAAGATATGCAGGTTTAAAACAGATTTTGTCTGATGATTTCCTCTTTATATCTAATTGAATGGTACATTCCTCATCTTCACATTGTAAGTAGCAAATAAAGTACTTTTCCAAATAATCTGTGTCCATAACTGCTACTTACACACTATTGGAAATGATGGTTGAGGCAGGGGTTTGATTAGAAGATGAGAGTCACTGTTAAGAAAAGCATAGTCCCAGAACTCCTAAATTAAGTTCTCAGCACAAAGGAGATTTATTTGTCTCAGAGGAACAGAGGACATAGAATAGTAGATAAACACAAGATATAAAAGACAAAGGAGAATGGAAGTAGAACAAGGAAGAAGAAAAAAAGGTATTTCTCCCAAAAGTCACATAGGAAAATGGCAGTTTACAAAGGGAAAAACTGTGTTAGGATGAGGTGTTTAATTGTAATTGGGCATGTTAATTAAGTGAGCCAAAGGGGGTTTTTGATGGCTGCACTTCAATAGCTGAACCTTGGTAGTCAGCCTCATGAGAAGGAAGTGGCCAAATAAGAAAAGTGACCATGGTGGCTAGCTTTAGGAATGTAATCCAATGCTTTTAGGGAACCATTACTGGTTTAGAGGGAATGGAGGAGAAGAGCAAGGACATGCAGAACAATGTCTCCAAGTTCAAGCTGAGCATAGTCCCTTCAGTCACTGTAATGTTTAATTATTAACTCTTTCTTAAAGAGTTTTACAATGCACACTAGGTTTAAGATAAAAATACTGATGTCATTGACAGTAAGAGATTGTTCAATATTTGAGATGTCTACTGTACAATAAAATGTTCATTCTTATTTTTATACAGTTTCAGTATGGATTCGTCCTCTTATTCAAACATCCTCATGGGTCCTTTCTTTCAGATTTACACACAGACACAGCACCTGCTTCCTTCAGTGGTCCACTTTTGACTGCGGAATAAGAAATGTCCATGGTCTTGTGGCCAGGTTTATTGAGAACTTGCATGTGGCCAATTCACTGACAGTTTAAAACATGTGAGTTAGTTGCTGAGATTTAAACATAAAGACATTTTCTCACAGATACAAAGGAAAGATATTGTTCTTTTCTTTCTCTGTGGGGAGACCTGTCACAGTGTGATAATTTCTTACAGGTTTGCTCTGTTGTCCTAGTCTGCTTCCTTTTCTATGTCTGCCTGACTGTGAAGAGCTCTTGGTGCTGGCTTCTAGGAATTTGGCAGGACAAGGAAGTAGGCTCAGAGTAAATACAGTCCAGGAATTTATGGTATTCCTTTTATCTTGGTCATCCTGATAAGCCCCTAGACACAGAGATCAGGGGACTTTGTTTATTGCCTTGTTTGACTAATTTATTCTTTGACTGTATCTAGAATGGTATAAAAGCAGACTGGAAAAAAATAAAATCACTTTAGCACTGGCTGAAGTTATGTTATAATGTTGTCTAATTGTCTGTTTTTAGTTTAATCTTCACTCCCTCCCTCAAGATGCTACTGACTGACTGAGCTGACTTGGTCACCTAACGTTTAGGAATCTGACTTCTAATGCCCAGCTTATGCATCCTCTTCCTTTTTACATGGCCTCCTCAAGGGTTGCTGTTGCCTCAGTAAACATGTACCACACACATACAAAACACACACACATACACACAAACATACATATACTAAGTACCTAAATAAAACACCTCAAATGCAAAAACACACACATCATTGCTTAGATAGACCACCTATACTACAAACACGATAATATACATTAAAATGACACACACATACACACAGAAACACACATCACATACAAACACACACACTACTCACCAAAGACACAAAAACCACATGTACACATGCACACACACTACACTGTACCCACCATACATCATGCATTATCATAGTTTTCTAAAGAATTTGTAATATTCACTCAACTGAAGTTTCAAAAACTTAAAGTGCTCAGTTGAACTCAAAAGTTTAAACAGCTTCCTTTGGAAAGTGTAGATTTCACTTGGTGGCTGTAGTATTTTATACTTAAAAGCTGAGGATTATAAGCCTAACTCTGAATCTGTTACATAAGAAAATAAGATCAATATTTGGCAGAATTTAAAAGATTGATATATACTTCAAATGTTGATGAAATGATTTCAGTGTGTGTAGAATACTGTTTGAGCAAAGAATGAAATAAGCTGTTTCCTGAGAGGTAAATGGTGGAGGTAGTTAAAAGGATGAGACAGCCCACGTGGGTTATCTATTATACCTTAGAACACAATGTACTCAAAACCTAATTTTTCTGTGCTTCTATTTTTACATTTCTAAAATGAAGCTAAAAGATTGGTGCCGATGCACATCAGTACAAAATAATTGTTAAGTATAGTCAATTTTCAAAATATTGAGATTGAGTTCAAATAATTTAGTGCTCATAGCTGATGTCCACAAATATTACTGTGTATTTCAAAAATTCACATCTAAGTTAAAAGCTGGCAGTGTACATATAGCAAAAACAGGATGAATCTATTCTGAAAAGCCAATAAAGTTTTTTCAAGGATTAATTTGTCCTAATAATGTTTATTTTTCAAATAATACAGTCACATTATATTAAATAATTATATACAAATGAACATATAGAAAACATTTTGACATCTAGATTTCCACAAGTAAATATTAAATAAAACCCTTGATCATCTTGTCTGGGTTTGAAAAGCTGACAGTATGTAGGAGTCTGGTGGTAGAGTAGAGAAGAGTGGGACAAAAATAGGCAGAAGGCAAGTTATTAGTTCTTAAGGAAAATGCTTGATTTTATATATATCAAGCATATATATATATATATATATATATATATATATATGATACCTTGAGACATCTATACACATTTGTGACACTTATGTCAGTAGACAGTTACTGCATTTTATGTGGTATCAAATATCTAATGATTAATGTTATATATAAATAATTGTCACTATGCTTCCTAAACTTTTTATTCATATATTGGTATTATGTGAATATTTAAATGATAGGAATTTAAAAGAAACCAAAATTTGAGTAATTTTTAAATAAATAAAGATTTATATTAGTACTATATTGGCACATAAATGGTTATGCATTGGTTGTTTTCATTGAAGCCTGCTACAAATACATTCTAAATAACCATTTCTTATCCCTCAGGATGTAAAGACCAGAACACCACATTCTTGCTTGTAGAAAACCTGGGAAATATTCACAATCCAGTAGAGTTGTCTAGATAGTAAACTTATATCAATTGTGTGTAACAGCATTCCATTCAAATGGACAGAATAAGTTGGCTTAAACTCTATTATAATCCTGGGCTTGTTATTTCTCTACAGATAACAGGCACATATTAGAGGAAATTACAAACTAAGACTAAGTAATCAGAGACTTCCTCCTGAAAAGTAGCTTACTCATTATGCTTAGTCTCAAAGTATCATGTATGTCCATCTGACCCCAGGTACAATTCTGGGTGTTGACATCATGACAATGAAATAAACATCACTAAGCTCTGAAGATACCCACATTGGATGATGCTGAAATGTACTATGCCTGCTTACGACACTGAGTCAACTACTACTGCACAATTGATGAGAAAGTACTGTGAAAGAAATCACATCTGTTCTCAGTCAGGCAGTGGACCTAGAGTAAAGATTTTGTTGGAAAAGGCAAAATTGTTCAGAAGACAGAGAACATGTTAAGTAGTCTTTACATGTAAAAAAGGGACAATATTTCAGTGGTTGCATCAGCAAAATCAGTATGTCATGGAGGATAAAAGATTAATTTGAGACATGAGTTAAACTTACCTAGAAAAGAATAATGTTGAAGAACATCTCAGACTTAATTGATAAGAAGGAGGTAATAATGATAGTGTAGGAATGGCTTTTCTGCATAATGGTGTTTAAAGTTTACTGTTATAGACTTAAATTTTACCCAACACAACTAAGTTAGTAGTGTGTTTCAAAGAACTATGTAATCATTGTGCTTACTGCATATTTAACCAGTTTAGAATTAATTGGTGTCTTAGAAAAACATTGGAATTAATCTACTTTGGCTTGGACAAACCAATGTATCATGTTTCCTATTTCTCCTTGGTGACCTGTTCAATTTCCCTGACTCAGAGCAGTGTATATATGTGTGAGAAGTGGATAGCAAGTCTAAGACTATTCACAACAAGTAAGAATGCATTGAAACTAACACACACACACACACACACACACATACACACACACACACATACGCCATCTTGAGAGCAACATGTGTGTATATATTGATAATGTCTGGTCATGGCTTGTATAGTTTTCTAAATCAGTAGGACCAGAAAAGCAATTCTCTACCTTATGAGGTTCCTGTAAAAGGCTGATGGAGACAGATGTTCCCAATTCCTTTCTGTTATGATATTTGTTGTGCAATTTAGTTTCTATTAGAGGATGGCTTTTGTGTGAGACCTTTTAGATTAGATGGCTTCATAAACTAGACTTTCTTAGAGTCAACTACACTTGTAGAGTACACTTGTTTTCAATTAGAACAGTGAAGAACCAAATACTTCTGAAGAGATTAGGCCCACATTTGGATGAAGGACACCAAGAGCTACTCGTTCTTTAATACTTAATTATTATGATAATGAACAGCAATATAAGGTGAATTTGTGAATGTTGTGTCTCACATAACTAACAGGAAGAGGAATCAAGTAAATTAACAGTGCTCAATGAGTCTTACTTCCCATATATTTTATCTGTGTCCTCTGTGTGTACTACTAAAGAACATTCGTCTTTTCTGACACTATGAATCACAAAAATTTTATAAGAGAAAGAATATTTCTGAAATAGCATGACAGAATAATAGATTGCTATATTGATCTGAAAATACTATTCTAATGAAGAGTTCAATAATATGGGTTGTGTGGGCTAAATTAACTTAATTATTAGCTATGAGCTTCAAATTATTCATCTGAGAAATACAGGAGCCAGTTATAGGAGCCTTAGCATCTCATTTACATTAGTATTCTTTGATAACATACATACTTTGAGAAACTAGTCAAAATGGTCCACCTTTCCTTTTGCAAACATGGCTAAATCTCATTCATATGTTAATCTGTTGTCTATTCTTACATTCAATTTGAACCAACAGATGTTTGATAGAATTCAAAGAAGAAGGACTGAGCCATATGTGAATTCTAATATCACCTTCTCCTACAGCTCTTTCATTTCTGTTCAATGAGTTTTACTTCTAGTCATTATGGGGAAATTATGAAATATAGATTAATGGTTGCATTTTAATACTTTTGATGTGTTGTTTAATGAGGTATGTGCTGTTTCATATCTTACATCAAAGAGGCATCTGCTAGAAACCTTCTTATCATACACATCAAGTGATTTTCTCACTAATAAGAATAATCATCTGAATAATGGAATACAGTATTTCTTTTTTATACCAATGCAATTTTTATGAAATTGGATTCTACTTTGAAACAGTTTTAGTTTTGACTTTAAATCATGCTCATTATTGGACATAAATTTCTGAAAACAAGCATTAATAGTATGTTAGATTAAAGAATAGTTACATGATGCAGACATTTAATTCCTTTCAAAGACATAACATATACTTCAAGGAATTATAACAATGGTGGTATCAATCACAAATATCAGTTCTAAAGGTGTCATTGACAACTTTGAATATATAATATACACTTTCAGTCATTGAAAATTATTAGGGAAAATAGTCCTTATATTCTAAATTTAAAATGATCCAGCTCAAAAAATGGCTCAGTGGTTACAAGTACTTACTGATCTTTCAGAGGCCATGAGTTCAATTCCCATTATTCATCTCCCTATGTTCACACAAACATACATCCACACACACAATTAAAAATATCAAAAGTAAATATTTAAAAGTCTAAGCATGGACTTGAGTTAAATAATAACCTAACTGTAGCTACTGGAAAGACTACTATGACACTACTATGTCACTTTCTCAGCACCAAAGAAACATTCAACCTAGGCGTTAATGGTTTAAAATAAACTATATTTAAGTTAAACGTTGGAAAATATGAACATTTCTTCAACTGAAAAGCCAAAAAATCCAAAATGCAGAGCTCACGACTGCATTATGTAATCTTTCAGCAGATACTAGAGAATGTAGGAATTTGTAATTGTGCAGTAGCAGAAAGGCATAAAATAGAAAACTTAAGGCCATTTTTAGATAGGGGACTGATGGATCCCCTGGATATGTAGAAGAGGATTGCTTTATTGGGTATCACTGGGAGGGGAAACTCTTGGTCCTGTGGAGCTCGATGACCCAGAGTAGGGGAATGCTAGGGCAGGCGCTGAGGCAGAAGTGGGTTGGCTGGTGGGGGAGCAGCCTCATAGAGGCAGGAGAAAGGGAGGAATTGATAGTGGGCTTGTGGAGGGGAAACTTGGAAGGGGGATAACATTTGAAATGTAAATAAATAAAATAACCAGTAAAAATGAAAAAAATCATTGCTAGACCAATAACTATATTTTAATACCTTTGTATATCTTATCAAACATTTAATAATAAAAAACAAACAAGCAAAACAACAAAATGATTGCGACTATAATATGAGTATCCACAATGGTGTGTTATAGTGATTAGAATATACTGTGGAATATTGCTAAGTAGAGAACTTTAAAGTAATACAAGTGGATAGATAGTTTATCCTCTATCATGATAGTTTTTGGTTATCCCAGTCTCCTTCAACTAACATTTATGAAGCTCATATAAACACCATTTGAATTGTACATGTAAGCTAAAACTTATTGTTCAAAATTAAGAAATACAAAATTGTTCTTTTAATTTTTTTCTTTTTATGCATCTTAAGGAGTCTACTAATAGACGTATTTAATTTTAAGATTCTTGACAAAACGTAAATAAAACAAATTGCTGAGGTAGTATTAAAACAAAGCAAACTATATGGATGTAGCCCTGGGAGACATCAGTTCTATTGATTTACCATATACTCTTACCTTAGTCAGGTCATAGGCTCTGTCAGACTCATTTATATATTTATGTTTATTTATATATTTAAAGTATCTAGTGCATGATCCTGAGATCAGTTTAGGATAACAAAAAGGTTATTTTTAAAAGTGAATCTCGTGCGCATCCTTCTCTGCATCCCAGGGTGACTGGCTCAGGGTCCGCCTGCTGCCGCTGCACTCTCGGAGCTAAAAGATACCTACTCACAGATAGCATTATGAAATTAAAGGAATTTCAACATAAGAAGATGGCTGTTGCATATAACTTTTCTGGCACCCAAGAACTCTATTTCAGAAACTTGGAGAAGTTGACCCAGAACAAACTCATCTTGAAGGAAGAGTTGAAAACACTGCTGCACCTGTGCCAGTCCGTGGGAGATGTGCAACTGGTGAAAGCAGTCATTTATAGATACCATGCAGAAAACAGAAATTTCACATTGGAGGAGTATAAGTTCGGACCAGTTTTCATGAGGCTGTGCTGCGAGCTGGACCTTGAGGACTCTGCAATGGAGCTCATCGGAGATAAGCATCTACAAGGTTTCTTCCTAGATTCAACGTCATTCAATATTTTGATGGATATGCTATTTACCAAAGGCAAATATGAAAGTGCGCTGCAAGTGTTGATCGAAATGAAAAACCAAGATATGAAGTTCAGCAAAGACACCTATGTCCTCGCTTTTCCAATCTACTATAAACTGAATACCCCGGAATTGCTTAAAATCTGTACTACATTAAGAGAAGAAGCCCTAATTAAGGGAGACATTATCTCCAAGAGAGCATCCTGTTTTGTAGTGGCGTTAGCTCTGAATCAGAACCAGTTGGAAGAAGCTATGTCCATTTTTTCTCAAATCATGAATCCAGAAAGCATAGCATGTACTAACTTAAATATCTTAATCCACATCCAGTCTAATATGTTGGAAAGCCTGGTAAAGCTCTTAGAGGACGCTCTTGACATAAATGTATCGATATTTGTAAGAAGACACACGTTCTCAGAGGAAGTGCTGTTCAAAGTGAGGGAAAAACTGAAGGACAGCCCTACACTCACAGCCAAATTTGATGAGACCTATGGGAAGCTGCACATAAACGGCCAAATCACTGTTTACACATTAAATGCACTGCTCTGTCACGGGACAAGAGATCCAACACATTGCTGTTAAAGAAGTGGACAGTCAGCCATCGGACCTTACAACCTCTCAGTCGGTCCCTGCTGACTGAGTAACTGTTTTCTATCTCCCTGGTCTGGAGGAGCTGCTGCTTCAAGTGAACTATTGGCTTCTCCAATCTTACTTACTTCAGGGCCACTATGCTGACTCTTGGTCTCCCTAAGTCCCCTGAGTGGTGACATACTGATCAGAGGAATGTGAAGAGCTAGCTCAAGCAAGGGGAGCACCATAGAAAGGCAGCTGCCACAGTTTCAGAGGCTCCAGATTAAGAATCACAGCTTCTAATGCAGCCCAGGAGAGTGGAACTCAGTAAGTACCCGCAGAAGGAGTTCCTCGTGCCCTGTTCAACCTTGACTGACCTTTTTCACGGCAGATGTGACTCGAAAGTTGGGGAGAGGTGAGCTCGGGAGATCTGAAACCCTCGGCTACTATCTTTGGAAGTGGCCGAGGCCTTCCTCATCTCTGCCATCACTATTCCATCTGTGAATAATGTTGCCTGTGTGTGCTGGGGTGATCTCACATTTCCATTCACGGTTCAGTAGAGTTACACTTTCTCCGAAATAAGAAGTAAAAGGTACCTGCGCAGACTTGGGTTGTGTTTCTTTTCTCAGCATGTGAACAAAACTAGAATTTAGCCTTTAGAGCTGGTAAGTATGCTAGGTTTAAAATGATTGTTGTCGTTGTCATTGGCAAGCCAAAAATGCCAACTAAAAACCACGGAACGCTAGTTTTCTACTTAATATCATAAACACTCGGACCTGTGTGTCACGTGTCTGCTGTCCACTTCTCCTTTGCATGCTTTGTTATTGTCACTTTATTACCAGTTATTGTAAAACTCTCTTAACAACATATACAGTTTCTGTGAGTTTGAGACACAGCATTGGAAAAAAAAGTGAATCTCACTGCTAAATTGGAGGTGCAGTCATTTTGAATATATAATCTCAAAAACAATTGACAATACTTTCATTTAAGAAAAGATATCTTTAAATCATTAATGCCCAATAGCTTTTGTTTGTCTTGGTTGTGTAAACTTTACAAAGTCACATTTCTAACTACGTTGCATAGAAAAACACTGTTTTAAATTTCTACTTAGAAACTACAGCCCTCACAATTAATCTGAAATGGAGCAATGGGATTGAGATAGTTCTATCAAGTCCCTATAGTATGGTGCTTTGTTTTAACACAGTTGGCAACATTTTTAAACTGGATATTTCTGATGAATTACTAAGTTTGGGTTGGCATTTGAGTTAGAATTTTTCCATGTGTGACAACATGATCTTGGAAAAGGCCTTAAGAATTCACAATGTAAGTGTTCAATCATTGCTCTGTGTGACCTTGGTTACCTCTGCTGAGAGTATGCAGCAGACCATTGATCTAAGCACCTGAGTTCTGTGCCCTTTATCTCACATCCTAGTAATAAATTGAATTTTATTTTTTCAGACTTAAAGGTCTGAAAAAGTGAGTTAAAAAAGAAGAGAAAAAACTACAAAGAAATTTCTCTTTTGAAAAGTAGATATCAAATCAGTCCTTAAGTTGGACAGGAAATAAAATTAGTGGCTACAACACAAAGAGGTTGATGCATTTCCCTACCTGCATGCTTTCTCCTGTTTGAACAGACTTCATGTTTTTGTGCTGAATAAAATTTAATCTTTAAATTCTTATCTTGCTTTATACTTTACATGAGAAAGACTCGACAAAATTGCCTGAACAGAGTTAGAACAGGATGACTATTCTCAACATAAAAACATGCATGTGCCAGAGGAACAGATTCATTAAAAAATAGAGTCATGCCATCAGAAACTTCATAAAGCCACGCCATCAGAATCTAAGTAACACAACTGATTTTCCTGTGCATTTGCTACATAATAAACTATGTTTACATGTATATGGAATAAAAGTCTAACTCTAACCTTGAAAATAACCTTTGGTGGGGGTGGGAGGAAAGACAGCCAGAAGCCTAAGAAGTCAGGAAATAGGTCAACCCTATGCAACATGTTGATAGTCCAGGGTCCTCAGTCATATATGAATTGAATGTATATGTATAAGAACGGAAACTAGACAGTAGCTACATACATCATAACACAAAGAAGCTTTTCTACCATTACCCAGAGAAACATCCTTAGTTAGGTGTGTTTTATCCTATATGTATCAGGAATTGGTCTTCTATTTTTTGGTAAATTTGTTAACAGAGTCAGGATACGATAACCATTTATTTTTTTAAATTTATTATCACTGTAATATGAGAAATAGCACTAATAATGTCACTTTTTTAACTGGAAGTGCATCATATTTTTAAATATATATAGTCTTAGAGTGTGGCAAAGAGTTTCATAAGCCATTCATTTATTCAAATTTACAAGGAACCATATAAGAATTTAATTTTCCCTTCAGACCTTGTACTTTATGTTGAAGGTCAAAGGTTTAAATTTATATGCTCTTCTTTCTTTTGGATTCCAACTTAGTCCTAATTGAAATTTGACATATATGCCTATTAGTTGAAATTATTCGTTTCCCATGCTTCATTAACAATGCACTTTACTATACGACAACGATAATGCCCATAATAAACGTCTCCTATGCAGTGTGGGTTACACTGAAACATGATTGATTATCTTAAATGTAACATGCAATTCATAGTACAAAATTTCTTATGCTGAGACAGAGTTTCTGACTAGAATTTAAATATGAACAAAAACCAGCAAGTTAGTTTACTTCAGATGCAAATGAAAAAAACTTTGAAGAACAATTAGCTCTTGTTAAGACTAACCCTCCTTTAGGGATAGAGTAAGCCTCTTTAGGAAAACATTTTATTTTTAAAATCATTAAACATTGCAATAGGTCCCTGTGTTCATATCATTCTGCAACACATGGCCTTCTATATTATGTTGAATTTATATTAAACCTGAAATTCTGTCTAGTTGTATAAAGGTACAACTAGTAACTCAGACTAATTCCACAACAAACAGTGAAAAAAAAAATAACGCCCTGAAATGGATATGTGATGATATCTTCCTCTGGTATAAATTTATTTTTCTTCTGTGAAAGAAACACTGGTTCTCCTTCAGTAAATGGTATTTTTGTTTTGTTGTAGCAGTTCTCAACTCACTGGGAGGTTTCAGTCAATCAGTAAAAAACCTGGTTACAGAGGTTGCTTGAAAGCCAGCTAGGAAAATATGTTTACTGCTATCTTCTTAGAAAGAAACCTCCCCTTCTGGATTTGAAAAGAAATAGAAAATCTATTCACTACAGTAGGTAGAAGAGACTACAGAGAGCCCTTTTGGGTGTTGTATGCATTTTTCTACATAGGAAGAATCTAAGGTTTGGGGAAGGAAAATAAGGAAATACTGTTTGGTACTGTGGGAGAGGAGGTCATTCAACATGGTCTAGTCGTTCCTTAAATCTTCTCTGACTACACAGATTATTTTCTTCCACATATAAAAATATTATTTTAAGTTAATTCTTTGAAAGTCTTTAATGTCCTGTGTTTGTGGTGTGTGTGTGTGTGTGTGTGTGTGTGTGTGCACTAGTGGACTCTGAACTGAGAATCTGGTAACTGAAAATCAACTCTCCTATGATCAGAAATGAGCATCTCTGTAGCAAGCACAGGGAACATTCCTTTTCGTGGACTCAGATGAATGGTTCTGCTGGATGTTTACTTAAGTTTCTGAATCAAATTTACCTTGAGGTAAATGGTAAAATGGTAAATGGTAAATGGTAAAATTTACCTTGAGGTAAAATGGTGTAGTCATCCATAACCTTTATCTTCCATTCAGTCTTACAAGAATGCAGTTGGGAAGATCTGAGCTGGACCATCTTGGTATGTGTATAGTGATGTCTAGAAATGCTGTTACAAGCCATATTTTCTCCAACTAGAAGATCTAGTCAAATCATGGGGAAATAATATGATATGGCAGATTCTGATTTAGTAGGTCTGAAATTGGATCTGTGGTCCTCTCTTTCTGATAAACTTCTACATTATATACAGATTTGGGCTCTCTGACTATCTTTATTTATAATGAAATCGATAAGGGACAGCCATAAAGCTATCTTATGCATTGAGGCTGAGACTAAGTAAGACCAGAGAGCCAGATAGACATTTTGGAAAATGTTCATTGTGGCTTTGGAAGTTTAGATCCTTAAGATTGATAAAGCCATCATACTCTACTCTTATATTTATCATTAGAGGTCAAGCAAGAAGAAAATGCACTGGGAGGAGGGTGTTAACTGGCAATTATGTCTGTAACCATAGCAAATATGTCTTTGAATTTATTTTATAAAAGTACAATGAAATCTCAACAACTCAATAACTTTGTATTAATAATATTTAAAGAATAAGAGAGACTACCTCAATGTTATAAATTGAAAGAACAAACTGGGTATTAATGAAATTAACATCTAGCAGTTGGAAAATATTGACTTGGTAGCAGGGAGTCTGTTATCCTTGCTGTTACCCTGAACATTTCAATTTCAAAAAGTTGCATGACTTTGAGTCTCCTCCATGTGAGACACTGTGCCTGACATAAGGATTTATTTCTGGCTTTCCATCAGCTTCTAATTAATAGCACCACTGTGTGCTACATGATGTGAGAATTGAAAATCTCTAAACAGTACCACAGGAACACCGCATTTCACTGCTACTTGAAAAAACACCTGATCAGTTACCCAGCTGTTTCCTCCAGATGTTGTCTGTAAACTCAAAGGTCATTGCTTCACAAATGCTGAGATTGATTTGATTTAAAGTATCTTATTGTAGAAAAGGCCCAGTATTAAAATGAAGTTTTCACATAGTCACAGGAACACAAAATCAAAACTTAAGAGCTTATCAGACGCACATTTCTAATCTTTGTGAACCTAAATACAAACTCTATATTCTGTAGTTATTTTTTTGTACATAAAATATGTAAAAGTATACTATTCTCTGTTTTTAAGAAAAGTATTGTTTTACCTTTGGATGAACTCACATTAAAAATATTATGTGTTATTATTAGAGAAGAATAATGAGCCACACAGTTCAGTAAAAGATAAAAATTTGACAAATAATATTATTATTGAAAAAAAAGAAAATATACTACTATCACCTGAATTTCTTTCTAATGTTAATCTGGATGTAAAATGTTAAGAAGCAATCTAAAGGATGGAGTTAAATCTTTGTGTTTCCATTTTACTACAGTGTTTTATAAGACATAGAAATAGCTGCATAAGATACTCTTATGATAGGATATTATTAGAGCCAAAGGTAATAAAATTAGTTATTTATAAAGGATTTTATGACACTTAATTACAAGCATTATTTTTATAATAACATCAAGATGCAAGCAACATTCTTGCAATAACCGTGCAGCATTCAAATAGCAAACTAAGTATCCCTGCAATGTTATAATAGTCTGATGGAGATGCAATATTATAAAATAACCTGTAACTCTAGGCTACTATTTCTCTTTTCATATAGGATAATATGTATTTTCATTATATATATATATATATATATATATATATATATATATATATATATATTCTATTCGTGAATCAAACGAAATAAAATCCAATCTTCAAGAATGACTCTATTCATAGCATTTAACATATGAACATCTATTATCTATTATCTTCTACTGTGCCCTTGGTTGTGCAGGACTCTGGCAACTTTACTTTTTTCACATAAAAATAATACCATACATCTATATGACTTGTATGCATATACATGCTCTGTATGACCAAAGCATATTTTGAACAATGAATAAGTGTCACTAGTCTTCAAAAATAATCACTATGTACTAAATTATTAGCAGCTCTTACATGAAAATTTAGAAAATTGGAATATAAAGTATTTTTAGATGCACAGATTTTATAATATAATAAAAGTTACTAAACCAAAGTCCAAAAAATACAAAAGAAAACTCATTGAGATTTTGATGTAGTGATTATTGAAAAACATTAAGTTGAGGCATTTAAATTTTATTTTAAGGAGAGCAAATAATGAAAAATGCTAAAAAAACTAAAAATCACATATATAATATATATACATACATATATATTAGATTATAAATATATGAGATGATATATCTACATTTTTATATTGTATATAATATATACAAATTATATGTTATATATAATATATGCATCTCTTTATGCTCTGAAATAGATGATAGTTCCTTTCAGACTTTACACATAAGAGAACTGAGGATTGATAAAAGTCTATTTAATTTAGCAAAATAAAACTCTAATAAAATATGTCAGATCATTATAACACATTTACCAGGACTCAGCTACAGATAATTATTTTAATTTTAATCAAATTACATTTTGGAACAGATAGTTGGGCAGATAAAGACAAAGAATTGATTTATAAAACTAATGTATTTTTTCAGTTAAATAACTGAGAATACAATAGAAGATTTTACTAAAAAATCATGCGAAATGGTTTTAAGTCAACAACAGAGCTGTAAAAACACCAGTCTACTAAATGCAGCATAAACCAGTGCCACTTCTTAAAGAAGATTATAAATACAGAATTTTAAAATATGAACCACCCTCTGACACAAAGGAAAAGAAACCTCCATGGAAAACAAATGGAATAGAAAACTTCGATATATGCAATGGAAGAGATGATAGGCTTGTAAGAGAATAATGTAGAGCACCAGAGCTAACAGACCACATAGCATTTCACTTCCCCATGGAAATAGTACTTGATGGACTGAGATAAATTTATCTATATTAAGACAAGAATTAAAATTCTACTTATCCTCTAATCAATGAATATTGACCATGAAATTACTAATATGAGGTTTTTGATGGGCAGAGAGCTGTGCACAGGATTTGTGATGATGTGAGATTGTGAGAATTGTTACACAGATGCAGCATAAAGAAAAGGTCTGAGAACTACATGGGTTCAACATTGAATCCTGAATGATTCTAACAGCAAAATCTATCGAAACACAGAACAAAACAACAGAGGAATGAAAAGAATATCAGAAGGAAAAATCAATTACAAGTGAGTATGTGAATATGTCAAGAAACCAATAGGACGTCAAAAGGATGCTGATTGCAACTCTTACCTCTTTAAAGTTACTAGACTTAAACAATAAGTTGGCCAAATGCTACATGTGAGTTTAAATTAAGGAACAACATAATACACATGAATGCCATGTTAAGAGAAGGGTTATAGATGTAGCTGCACAAGAATAGAAAATATATTTCTTGAGTTAGATTGAAGGCAAGCATGTCAACATCAAAAAAAGCTAAGAAAAAGCTCAACATTTGTCACTGCCTGGAAGAGTTCACATGTTGGCTTTGCAGAATGCTGTCGCATAGCCCTATGGAATAGCAGTGTGGAAACCCGAGAATCCCAACCCAATGAGAATAAGTAAAAGCTATTTATCAGTGCTTGTTACAGCAAGAGTGTCAGCTACCACACTTTGACAGATACCCAATGGCAGGAATAATAGATATAAGAGCTTCATACTGGAAATGAGAAGACCTCAGGCATGCCCTGAACCTAGATGCCAGCTCAGAGAAGCTCTAAGCACACCAAGTATGAGTAAGGCATTTGCTCAATTGAAAACACCTTTGATCTCATTAAGATAGTTGGTGGTTGGAAGTAGGCATAAAAAATTAGGCAAGATGTCAGTTCTTAATCAAATAGTAACCATTTGGGACAACTTGTTGCTAACGTCATTGTTTGACTTGCTGGACAGTTGGTACTGATAGCTGTGTGATTTCCTACTGGTCTAAGAAGACCAGGTAGCCTCTCATTCTGGGTATTGTCTATAGGAGATTGATTTCTAACACAGGTTGCTGCAAGTTGTGATTTCTATTTTTATACATGCTCTGGTCATATTTCATTTTCACAGTGTCTCTTACTGGAATTGTTTCAACATGATATATTATACAAATATATGCACATATGTAGGAAATCTTTACATCAGTGTGCACCAGCTTTTCTTGAAAACAATTCTCACATTACACTAATACTTTCCTTCATTGTTTCTCCTAAGCAGAATCAGCCACAAGTAATTATTGCCTGCCCAGATATCAATAAAATGATGGGACAATTAGTGAGGACCACCTAATTTTATAAGAGAAAAATATTTGATTTTTCATCAGATACTTCAAAAGACACATTGCTTATGAAATAGTTATATAAATCATATGTGTGCTGCAATGAGTAAAGGAGACCTGATTGCTCCTTGGGAGTTGGGATAAGCTTCCTGATATAAAACTCAACCATGAATATCTGTGAAGTTAAAGCTTGTATAACACAATGTTCCTCTACTCTCTGAACATTTTCACAATACTATACATGTAAATGAGTAGTTCTGTGCAGTGTCTCAATAGAAAATACAAGAACACTCCTCTAGTTTCTTCCCAGAATGTAAAATGCTTGAAACAGAAATGCATTTCTTCCTCTGTCCAAGAAACTACTAATTCTTCTTTGCTTTTCATAACCTTTATTCAGAATTCTGACATCAATAGTTTGACAAAATGCAGCTGCCTGCTCCCCCAGTAAATGTCTTTCTGAACACATTTGGCTGTGTGTCCTTAGAACATCCTTAATCCAGCAGAAGTACTTCTAAATTAATTCTCAGAACAGTTGCCCTCCATTTCTCCTCTCTTGACTGCAAACATCCTATTCTCTACCCTCTGCCTCTTCAACTCTTCACAGAAGTAGAAGGCATAAGCAACATTCCCTGAGCTTTAAATTCTAGCTGTTTCTCCCTTGGCACTGAACATACCAATATATCTACCAGATAGCATGCCTTACACTCAGACTTGGGAGGAGACTACAATGAATTGAGTCAGTATTTAAAGTTAACATCTTCAAGCAAATTGAAAGGAATCTCGAGATATCAGATGCCTACATGACAGAAAGGTGGAGTCACATAAAATTGACTGTTCAGCAAATTGACTAAAAGTTCAACCCCATGTGTTGCAGGAATGCACATGAGCAAGAAAAGAATTTGCCTGATATTTCCAAGAACTTGTGTCATTTTAGGCTTATAGATTGTGAATTCAAGAGGAAAGCTTCCCAACTTTTGGAATATTTTCTCCTGCTTGTAACTTTCAATATTAAGATTCAATAGAAGATAGACGTTCAGAAAAGAACAACATGAATATTCTGACTGTGGTAAATAACTCAGGACTCCTTCTTCAGGCCCATAGCTATATTGCAAATATTACAGTTGCAAAATGTGAAAGGGGCCAAGAAAAGAGTGAGCTCTCAGTGCTCTAAACCCCTCTAAGTATTTCTTGATATTTGGAATTATTAATACAGACTCTTGGCACAAGTCCACAGATGACCTAGAATACTCTATTGTTTCCTTTTACTTCAACGTAAAAGGCCAGAGCCATGACTTTGCCAAGAGATTTAAGAAGGTAAGACCATATAGATACTTCACTACTCAAGACTGAGTTCAAAGTCACAACATGATTTTAACATAGATTAACTTCCTAATGAATCCACAGAATGAAATAAACAACCTTGAAGTGTAAATATATTCTCTTGAGCTTTGAACACAACTTTAAAGGCTGTAAGTAGGAAAGTATCTCTCCTTCCCCACTCTGGGAAAGAGTAACAGCCATGGCAGAACAGATCCTTACATACAGCAGAGGCCTTGCTCATTTCAGCTGTGGCCACTGAAGACACTGGGCTATGAGCTCGACTGATGCATGGGGTACAAGACTTTGGGCTAGGACAAAAAAGTAAGCTCAGACATTTTGGTCATCTAATAGGCCCTTGGAAACAGTGATCATGGAACTTTGTTTATTACCTTGCTTGTTATTTGACTATTTGTGTTTATTGTCTTGATTTTTCTTTGACTATTTGCATCTATGGCATTCCAACTTCCTCAACCTAGAACTGACCTTAATACATGCATGTAATTAGAATGGTATAAAAGCAGATTGGGGAAAAAAAGAGTTTCATGATTATTTCACTCTGCATGGGTGGGGTGGGGGGAACAGAGAAGATAAGCAAGTACTGGAGCTCCCAGTGTAGGCAAAACAACAGTGAACACCAGGTTCAATGGGAGACCTTTCCTCAAAAGTAAGGTCAAGAGTGACAGAGGAAAACACCTTTTACAAATATACATATATGTAATGTATTTTATCACACTCTCCAACCATATTATTGGGGTTGTTTTGTGCATTTTGCTTGTTTTTTTGTTTGTTTGGGTTTTGGTTTGGTTTTGTTTTATCTCCCCTCAAAACATCCTAAGCATTTTGTTCTACTTTCCTACTTTCCTACTTTCATGTCTTTTGAGGAAGAACTGCTTTAACTGAGGGTTGCCAAAGTTGCACCAGAGAACTACTGCAGCTGATAAAAAAAAAAAACTTCAGCAAAGTGTCAGGATATAAAATTAACTAAAATGAGTAGCCTTCCCTTATACAAAGGATATACAGGCTGAGAAAGAAATCAAGGAAACAACATATTTCATAATAGCCACAACTAGCCATAAATTAACTTAGTGTAACTCTTACCAAACAAGTGAAAGATCTGTATGACCAGAACTTCAAATACCTGGAAAAAGAAATAGAAGATCTGAGAAAATGGAAAGACCTCCCATGTTCATGGATTGGTAGGATTAATACAGTGAAGATGGCCATCTTACTAAAAGGAATCTACAGATTCAATGCTATCTTCATCAAATTTCCAACACAATTCTTCACACACATGGAAAGAGCAATTCTCAACTTCAGATGGAAAAACAAACAAACAAACAAACAAAAAACAGGATAGACAAAACAATTCTCAACATAAAGGATCTTTTGGGGGAATCACCATCCCTGACCACAAACTGCACTACAGAGCAATAGTGATAAAGATCACATGATGTTGGTACAGAGACAGACAGGTTGATGAATGGAATAGAATCAAAGGCCCAGAAATTAACCCACACATCTATGGATACTTGATCTTTGACAAAGAAGCCAAAAACATACAGTGAAAAAAGAAAACCTATTCAATAAATGAGGCTGGCCTAACTGGCAGTCTTTCAGTAGAAGAATGAAAATAGATCCATATTTATCACCTTGTACAAAGCTCAAGTCTAAATTGATCAAGGAATTCAACATAAAACCAGATACACTGAATCCAATAGAAGAGAAAGTGGGAAAGAGACTCGAACTCATTGGCACAGGGGGAAATTTCCTGAACAGAATACCAATGGCTCCGGCTCTAAGATCAACAAATAATAAATGGGACCTCATGAAACTGAAAAGTTTCTGTAAGGCAAAAGACACCATTCCTCATATCAGCTGGTGTCTGCGGTCTGGTTGGTAGTCCAGTGGTTGAGAGATCTCAGGGTCCAGGTTAATTGAGATTGCTGGTAAAATAATTTTAAAAAATATTTTTATTATATTTATTTAGCTCAGCTAGTTGTAGAGACCCAGAAGAAAATTAGGGTGCATAGCCCTACCTTATTTTCAAGCTCATTATAAAACTACAACCATTTCACCATCTCACATTTTGACAAGTAAACAAAATTCAACATTACAATGTCAATTCAGAATTAAATTACTAGTCTAATGAAATCATTGTTTTAGTCCTAGAACTTAGATTTCATGTATTTTAAAGTTTCTTATATGAAATGAGTTAGATTCTTTCTTAAGCTGAGTTTCCTATAGGAAACTGGACTCACCCTCATCTACACCTCATGTACTCTTGCCTCAAACTCCCAAATACCTTGAATGTCTCTGATATTACTTGGAATTTTTGTTATTTTACATTTATATCACTGATAAGTTCTCCAATGTATCCTATTTTTAAATAAAAGTCCTACATTTCTTTGCTTTCTTTCTTGTCACTCTTTTCATTTGCATTAGTTCACTTCAAAAATTCATCTTCTTTATTAACAACCTGGGTTTATGAATCTTTCTGTTAATAAATAATATATGTATTCTCCTTTTAGGGAACATAAAACCTCAAAACCTTTGTGCTCAACTAATCTACTCTTCTTACATATTCAAACTAGGTGTTACTCCTTTTTGTAAGCTTGTAGACTGATGTCCCTGGAGATGCTAACAAGCATTCTGATCCCCAGAATGATGGATAAATCTGGAGATGAAGTGGATGAATCTGTTGACTTGATAAAACAGGTTTTCTCATGTGAGGATTTTATGATGAAAAGGTTACATTGACACCGATGTAACCATATGTGTCCTACAATGAGAGGTGTAAGAGAGGATGGCACAATGGTTGGAGTTCAAGAGTAGATAAATGAGGACTCAGAAGTAGTGAAATCCTCACAACCTACAAAGCAGGGAAAAGAAGGAAGCAATTTCTGCATCAACCAGAAGAAATCATCCTGATTGGCAACTGGAGCTCATGGAGTCTTGTTAGAGAGCTCAGTGTAAACACAATGAAATTTTCTGATTTAAACAACTAAGGTAGTGCTGACTTTAACAGCCACAGAACAACTTTTATCAGTTCCAGTTCCACTCAGTTCTCATGACTCACTTCAGCCACTTACTTTTCACTGTTCACACTTAGAGCTGCACAATTATCTCTAAAATCATTGTCCTTTTAGGCTAATTCTTATTTGGAATAGTAAATATCTTCATGCCATATTTTGGATGAAAAACATTTGAATAATAATTTTATTTGAATCTTTTCCTTTAAATATTTATTTATTTCTATATTCCTTACAATGAGAGTTATTAGTGGATAAAATTCTATATTTTCAGACTGCTATCAAGTCATTACTCCATTATTTTTGTGACTATAGTATTCTTTCAGGAGATAATTAGTCATAGTTTAGCTCATTTTTTTTCCTATAAATTGCTTCCTTCTACCATTTGAAGCTAATTACCTACTAATTCAACTACTTTCTCTTGTAGTTAATTAGCTATTTAAAAAATAATGAACTACAAAAGTCATTCTACTACATATAAAATGTAAAAGGTTACTCTTGAGCACAAATCACTTATTTTTATTTTTTCTTTAAAAAAATTTGATAACATATGCCTTAACCAAAACGTTTAGATCTTTTATTTTATTTTGTTGACCTTTGTCTAATCTTTATTCTCTATATTCAGTTGTTGAATTCCAATATTCTTTTTTGGTTTTTTTTTGCTAAAGTATATTATTTTTCATAAATTTAAAAAGTTAAACTACTATGATATGTTTTGTCCATAGAATTAATTTGGGATTTTCTTGGATTTTTTCTGATATTTTTAATCATTTATTTTTACTTTTCTACTTGTACAGATTTTCTATACTTGTATGCCTGTATGCCAAATGAAAGATTGGTTCCTGTAGACATCAGAAGGCATCAGGTTCCCTGTAGCTGAAGTTGTAGACTGGTACATGCCTCCATGTGGGTTCTGGGAACTGAAGTTATATCCTTTGTAAAGGTAACCAGTGCTCCTCTGAGCCACCACTCCAAACTTTTTTCTGATTAGTCATATCAAATGTGATCAATTTTAATCATCTTTTACTGTAGCATTCTTTTATACTATTTTATCATTTTTTCTTATTTTTTGTTTCATTTATTTTTCATGCTGATCTTCAATCCTTTTTTTTTTCTTTACTTCTACTTAGCTTTTGTGTGTGTGTGTTGTGTGTGTGTGTGTGTGTGTGTGTGTGTATGTGTGTCTGGTTTGTGCTTCTGTCATTTCAGTTCTTAAATCTTTTCTAATGCAGACTTTAATGCTATATAATTTCCTTTTCTTACTATCCAATATTTTTAAAATGTTGTGGATATTTCAACTAACTGTAAGGACCTGTGATTTTGTCTGATATTAATGACAATTCTAAGCCATTTCCAGCTGAATAATTTTTACTTTTATTCTGTACTTTATTTTCTAGCAAATTGTCCTGACGGGCATGTTTTAATTGCATGTGAGATATTTTGGGGTGTAGCTTAATAGTCACAGAGTACTCTTTTTTAACATTGCACACATGCAAGGTCTGAGACTTTCAAACTTCACATCTTTCCCTTCATTGATAGTATCCAGACTTCAACAAGTCATATATGCCCTAGAACGTAGTTAATTTATTTAATGACAGTTTTAATTGGGATTGTTTCTTAGAAACGTTTTAGGACACACAAAAAAGTGGTGTAATGATTAGCACTCTTCACCATTCAGAAGAGACTGCCCTAGGTTCTAAGCACTAGGACCCATGCTCTTATGCCTCTTAAATAAACTTTCATTGTAATCCTGTAGAAGGTATGTCTTCACTCAGCTTTCTGAGTTGATGTCCTTCACTTCTGAATGGCTTTCTCACGTTGATATGCTGACGCAGAGAATGTTCTCACATTTCTCAACACATTTTCTTTTTCAGGGCTCTTATTTCATGAACTGCAGCTGCTCTAGTCTTCTTTGTTTCTGAATCTCCATTTCATGGAGTCCATCACACTTGAGATCCTTCTTTTACTGATTCTGCACTATTGTCTCAGCCAAGAAGGCTTCAGTGAATACACAATTTTATTAGTAGTTTCAAATGTTGTTGATGTTGCTACTGTTCATTTGTTTAGGCATAGGCTAATATCAGTTAATTAATCTGAGCAGGAAGCAAAAGTTCCACTGTTTATTTTCATTTGGAATTCATTTGGTTTTTCAGTCAGTGAGTAAAATAATCAACGTCAATACTATGATCTGACCTGGGCTACTTCAGCTCTCCTTAGGCAGCCTGGTGTCTCTCCAAACCCAGAAGTCACTACATAGACATAGATGTTGAATGTAGAGCAGGCACAGAGTGTCTGTACAGGGTACACATGGCACAGTACAGCCCAGAACTCCTGGGCTCAATTTATCTAACAAGCAGAGCCGCCCAGGTGCCTGGGACCACAAGCATACATCAGTGTGCCTGGCAATAAGCTTATAGTTGTAAGTTAAAGCAGTTAAGAATGCTCCTTTATTACTTCATTGTATTTAAACTGTTTTAAATTTATAAGAACATATTCTTCTATTTAAAATGACAAAGAAAAAATCCACTAATAACAGCAATTATACGTTATGTGTGAACACTTCATCCGCTATAATTTATAGACAAAGGAGCAGACTTAAGACCAGGAGAGAAGTGAAGAAACCTGGCTCAACCAAAATTTATTATTTTATTTATTTTATTTTATTTTATTTTATTTATTGGATGTTTTATTTACATTTCATATGTTAACCCTTTACCCCAACCCCACCCACCAAGGAACCCCCTATCCCCTCACCCCTCCTCCTGCTTCTCTGCAGATGTACCCCTACCTACTCCCCACTCCCACCTCCCCAACCTCAAATTCTTACCCCCTGGAGCATCCAGCCTTCATGATACTAAGGATCTCTTCTCCTACCTATGCCCAGCAGGGCCCTCCACCCTTACATATAGAACTGAAGCCATGTATCCCTCCCTAAGTGCTCCCAGGCTGGTGATGTAGACCCTGGGAGCTCTGGCTGGTTGGTATTGTTGCTCTTCTCATGGGGCCTCAAACCCTTTCAGCTCCAACAGTCTTCACTCTAACTCCTCCATTGGGAACCCCATGATCAGTTCAATAGATAGCTGTGAGCATCTGCCTCTGAATATGTCAGACTCTTGCATACCTCTGAGGAGACATCTATATCAGGCTCTTATCAGCATGCACTTCCTGACTTCCACATCAGCATCTACCTTTGGTGACTGCACATGGGATGGATACTCAGGTGGGATGTGTGCCCTTCCCCCAGCCTTGAGCAGGCCTAAGAGATGAGACCTTGTTTACCACAATAGATCAAACAATAGGACTGTGAGATATGGCCTAAAGGCATTTCCTGCCCTTGGCAGAGGCAGTGCTTGCTTTGGCCTTGGCGCCTTTCTGGCTGCCTGTAGCCTGGTACAAGAGCTGAGAAGAATAGACTGCCTGCTGAGCTTGCTTTGAGACATCTCTGGCCTGCAATTACCTATGGATTCCTCTCACCTCCAGCAGGATGGTTTCTGCAACCCCAGCCTGCTGAAGCAAGAAGGAACTCTGGGGGTGGGGGTGGGTTATCCCCTTTAAATTGAAAGCTGAACAGTAAAACATTGAGCCTCAATCAGAAACCTTTGTCCTGGCTTCATCTCTTCCCGCCCTCTTGTCCCTTCCCAGCCTCTCTTTCAAGTGAACCCGGTCTACTGTGGCCGATGGCCCTCAACAGAATGCTCTTCAGATGGCCCCTCCTTCAGTTTTTGTCCCTCACTTTGTCTCCATATTTGCTCCCTTGAGTGTTTTCTTGCTCCTTCTAAGAAGGACTGAAGCACCTCCACTTGGTCTTCCTTCTTCATGAGCTTCATGTGGCCTGTGAGTTGAATTTTGGGTATTTCAAGATTCTCGGCTAATATTCTATAATCAGTGAGTGAATACCATGTGTGTTCTTTTGTGATTGGCTTACCTCACTCAGGATGATATTTTCTAGTTCCATCCATTTACATAGGAATTTCTTGAATTCATTGTTTTTAATAGCTGAGTAATACTCCATTGTGTAAATGTACCACATTTTTTGTATCCATCCCTCTGTTGAAGGACATCTGGGTTCTTTCCAGCTTCTGGCTATTATAAATAAGGCTGCTATGAACTTAGTTGAGCATATGTCCTTGTTATATGTTAGAGCATCTTCTGGGTATATGCCTAGGAGTGGTATAGATGGATCCTCAGGTAATGCTATGCCCAATTTTCTGAGGAGCTGCCAGACTGATTTCAAAAGTGGTTGCACCATCTTGCAGTCCCACCAATAATGAAGGAGTGTTCCTCTTTCTCCATACCCTCACCAGCATCTACTAGCACCTGAGTTTTTAATCTTAGCCATTCTGACTGGTGTGAGATGGAATCTCAGGGTTGTTTTCATTTGCATTTCCCTGATGACTAAGGATGCTGAACATTTCTTTAGGTGCTTCTCAGCCATTTGAGTTTCTTCAGTTGAGAATTCTTTGTTAAGCTCTATACCCCATTTTTAATAGGGTTATTTGGTTGTCTGGAGTCTAACTTCTTGAGTTCTTTGTATATATTGGATATTAGCCCTCTATCAGATGTAGGATTGATAAAGATCTTTTCCCAATTTGTTGGTTGTCATTTTGTTCTATTCACAGTGTCGTTTGCCTTACAGAAACTTTGCAATTTTATGAAGTCCCATTTGTCAATTCTTGATCTTAGAGCATAAGCCATTGGTGTTCTGTTCTGGAACTTTCTCCCTGTGCACAAGTATTTGAGGATCTTCCCCACCTTCTCTTCTATTAGTTTCAGTGTATCTGGATTTATGTGGAGGTCCTTTATCCATTTAGACTTGAGCTTTGTACATGGAGATAAGAATGGATCAATTTGCATTCTTCTACATGTTGTCCTCCAGTTGAACCAGCACCATTTGTTGAAAATGCTATCCTTTTTCCACTGGACAGTTTTAGCTCCTTTGTCAAAGATCAAGTGACCATAGGTGTTTGGGTTCATTTTTGGATCTTCAATTCTATTCCATTGATATTCCTGTCTGTCCCTATACCAATACCATGTAAGTTTTTTATCACTATTGCTCTGTAGTACAGCTAGAGGTCAGGGATGGTGATTCCTCCAGAAATTCTTTTATTGTTGAGAATACTTTTTGCTATCCTGGGTTTTTTGTTATTCCAAATGAATTTAAAAATTTCCTTTTCTAACTCTGTGAAGAATTGAGTTGGGATTTTAATGGGAATTTCATTGAATTTGTAGATTTCTTCTGGCAAGATGGCCATTTTTATTATATTAATCCTGCCAATCCATGAACAGGGGAGATCTTTCCATCTTCTACATACAATGTCAAATACTGTGAGACTTTGCTACTGCTCCCTCTTTCTCAGTTCTTCATTTTTAGTGCAATATATTCTTTGAGATATAACAAGATTTTAGTTGCCAGATGTGATTTATAAAGATAGCAAATGTCAATGGAAGGATTAACTTTTAAGACTATGTTGTTAATGTTTCACAATTTTATAAAGCTTTTCAGAACCAGGATCTCAGTTACCAAAGAGATAGGAGTCATTGTAAATAAATGTCACTGGAAAGGATACCATAATAGTACATTTAATTCCTTTCCTAATAATTCATAAAATCACCCTTGCCGTTTTGTCAAGTACTGCATTACAGGCTTACTCCATTCTTGTCATGTCAACAGTAAGGTCCAAGGCTTCTTTTACCTCAGCATCAGCTGCAGCATTAGTACTATTATGAAACTGTAAGAGAAAATTATCTTCTCATTTTCTGCATCATCCTTTAAGAGGTTTCGACTGTCATGGATGCTTTTGCTTTCGACAGGTTCTGTCTAGAATTCCACCCATTGTGATAGAGATGAAATTCCCTCAACATCTTTGCATCAGATAACAATAACAGAAATCTTTATCTAATATGGCATAAAGGTATTCTTCTAAAATAGCCAATAGTTAAGATCCATTTAAATAAAATGAGGGAAAAATACAATTATAATAATTGTAGGGCCGTGAAGTGGCTCAGCAGGTAATGGTGCTGGGAGCCAGGCATGATAATTTGGGTTCTAATTCCAGGCTGCACATGGTACAAGAAGAAAATAAGCTAATGGACTGTCTTCTGACCTCTACACATTGACCATGGCATGCATGCAAAGACATGTAAATAAATAAATGTAATAAAAATAACAAGTACTGTAAACATAAGGTAATCCAAATGACATATTTAGAGTAGAAACTGTTCCGAGTGACAACTTTCAACTTCTCCAGGACTGCCTACAATTTTTTATACATATTTTACACAAGGATATAACTGGGAGCTAAGTCCTTCCTTGAAGTGAGAGTTCTAAAATAAGCTCTTCTCATAGCATGAAATCTTAATATGGGTTATTCATTTTTAATTCAGTAAATATTTACTTTATTTGCCTTCATATTGCTCTTGTACTATGTGTTGTTAAAATACTGTAAATTTTGTCAACAAGAGTTGACAAAAATGGGGTTATGCTTTCTTTTACTTTTTAAAAACTACATGTACAATGTTTGTTATCTTACTGAGCACAACATGTTAGACCAAGATTCTCTGTAACGTGATCTTCACTTCATAAAGGAGGCACAGAAGTTGTGAGTGAATATAAGGTGTTATTTTCATCAGTGTCAAACTAAAAGGAGTCACAGTTCTTTTAAATTTAAGGATCAATTGGTATTGAATCATAAAACTTTGTATGTTCATTCATAGTAATTGAAATAAAAAAAACCCTGGAGGGTTGGTTTATAGCTAGAGAATGATGTTCAGGAAAGAAAAGAGAAGCTCATAGTATCTGTCAGTTTTCCCATGTTCTGACCCCAGGCTTCTCTGTCAGAACAACTAATGCTTTTGAGGCATAGATATCAAAGCTTTGCCTGCAACTAAAAACCAGCAGTGCTTTTTGTTCCTTACCTGGATATCCCTATTTGAATCAGGAATGGAAATTAACACAGAAATCAACTTAATGGAATGATTATCTAAACCATACATTATATACTCTATAAATTCATATGCAATAGATGGTAAATAAAGAGACAGATATATGAACATATACATGTATATACTGCAATCCAGTTATTATTATTTATCAGATATTTATCTTGGTAAACTAGTGTACAATATAACTAATCTTGAGATTAACAGGAATAAATCAGGATATTGTTTTCATATAAAGTTGGAGTATTTCCCTAAATATCACTAAAGAGATTCTCAATAGTTAAAAATACACATTTCATAAAAAATCTTTATATAAACCATATTTATTTATTTACTTATTAATAAATAATATGTTTATAAATAAATAAATAATAATATATTTATTTATTAATTGACTTTTAATTAATTTATTTTTTTACAAACTCTGGAGTATAAGCTCACCACCAATTTCTTATATAGCCCACAGACTATTAACTCCTGATTTATAACTTCATTTTTCAATTGTTGGGAATATGGCTTGTGCCTCCACAGCCAGAAAAGTAATCAAAAATGTCTACTCTTAGCTAAATACAGAAATTTCACAAGGAAATGAAACTCAAGTAATAATCCAGGGGATGGAGAGTTAACTCAGTCGCTAAGAGTATTGGCTGCTATTCCAGAAGACCTGGTTTTGAATCTCAGCACCTACAAGTTGGATCAAAGCTGTCTGTAAATTTAATTTTGGAATAACTGATATCTTTTCTGTTCTCTATAGGCATTGCATACATATAATATACAAATATAAGTGTGGGAATAAGACTCACATACATATAATGAAAATAATACATGTATGCGCATATATATATATATATATATATAGAGAGAGAGAGAGAGATAGAGAGAGAGAAAGCTACCTAAAATTATATTCTAACATGTTTTTATTTTTATATTTTGAAATAAAAGTATAATTACACAATCTTCTGTAGAAGAATTTTAATCCAGCAACATGGCTGCTCTTGCAAAGGATTACTTCGAAGACCTTCTAGATCTATATAATCCAGCTGAATGCAAACACATTCTATATTACAGTATGATCTGGCTGGAAAACAGACATACCCTTGATATACACCTTTAATCCCAAACAATGAAAGTAAATTTAGTTGGTAGAAGGAGGCACCCATGTTTGGAAGTGATATCTAACAAAGAGGCAGACAAAGTGACAAATCAGAGAAAGACTTGAGACAATGAGTCAGAGACAGGATATGCCCAACTCTCAAGAGAACAGTACACCAAGAAGAGGTTACTTTAGAGCAGGACAGGGAGAGGAGTGAGTGGTATGGCAGTTTTACCAGGAAGTTGTACAAAGACAGGTTGCAGAGACAAGACAGACACAGGTGAGGACAGAGAGAGGCAGAGCATGAAAAGCAGCCACATATGAGCTTGGAAGACATAACATACCACACTACCTTTGTTTTTATAATAGTAAGATGTTATGTTGAAGAAGGAAGGGAGGAAAGTCTTCATTAGTTCCTATGCATCAGAAATAGAGAAATGTACATCTTGCTAGGGGAAATGGAGAGGAATATAAAATCTAGACCTTAGAGATTCTGAACTAGGACAATTAAGGTTGAACCTAGTAGAGTTATTGACCTATATGCTCTTTATGGGAGAACTGTTTGAAAATTGAGCCACCATTAGCTTGTTAACCAAAATATTGTCTCACATTATTTCACCAACTCAACAATAATGAGCAGTATGACTTCATTCACTGAATTATAAAATCTAATGACAAAGCAAGTGTCAGACTTTGTCTTGGAACTCAGGATCTGGATTGTTGTGATGAAGATCAATGTCAAGAATAACGAACATAACCTGTAACTTACATATAGTGCCTTTGAAACTACTCAAGAGCTATATAAAATCCTGTATGTTGGTGCAAGCTGTACAAATCTGTATCTCTGTCCTTCCTCACCTACTTAAGGGATTTTCTGTTTGGCTTTAATAAAATTCTGATGCCCAATTAGCTAGAAAGTGGAAAGAGGATCTTCCTGTTGGGGAGAAAGGAACTCTGCAAAGAAGGAAGGGGAAGACACATTTGACAGACGATATCAAGGGAGACATGTGATTACTGGCCTGGAAGTTGTGTGGCTGGATGGGGCTACATGGTTGGGATAACTTATATAAGCCAGTTGAGAGTCTAAACAACTAAGTCCTAAGTTTTGAAATATTAAAATATCTCTCTGTTGAAGGACATCTGGGTTCTTTCCAGCTTCTGGCTATTATAAATAAAGCTACTATGAACATAGTGGAGCATATGTCCTTGTAATATGTTAGAGGATCTTCTGGATATATACCCAGGAGTGGTATAGCTGGGTCCACAGGTAATGATATGTCCAATTTTCTGAGGAACTGCCAGACTGTTTTCCAGAGTGGTTGCACCATGTTGCAATCCCACCAACAATGAAGGAGGATTCCTCTTTCTCCACATCCTCGCCAACATCTACTTACTATCACCTGAGTTTTTTTATCATAGCCTTTCTGACAGGTGTGAGGTGGAATCTCAGGGGTGTTTTGATTTGCATTTCCCTGATGACTAAGGATGCTGAACATTTCTTTAGGTACTTCTAGGCCATTCACATTTCCTCAATTGAGAATTCTTTGTTTAACTCTATACCCCATATTTTAATAGGGTTATTTGGTTGTCTGGAGTCTAATTTCTTGAGTTCTTTGTATATATTGGATATTAGCCTTCTGTCGGATGTGGGATTGGTAAAAATCTTTTCCCAATCTGTTGGAAGCCATTTTGTCCTGTTGACAGTGTCCTTTGCCTTACAGAAACTTTGCAATTTTATGAAGTCCCATTTGCCAATTCTTGATCTTAGAGCATAAGCCATTGGTGTTCTGTTCAGGAACTTTTCCCCTGTGCCTAGGTATTCTAGGGTCTTATATAACAAGGACATATGCTCAACTATGTTCATAGCAGCTTTATTTATAATAGCCAGAAGCTGGAAAGTACCCAGATGTCCTTCAACAGAGGAATGGATACAAAAAATGTGGTACATTTACATAATGGAATATTACTCAGCTATTAAAAACAATGAATTTGAGAAATTCTAGGTAAATGGATGGAACTAGAAAATATCATCCTGAGTAAGGTAACCCAATCACAAAAGAACACACATGGTATTCACACACTGATTATTGGATTTTAGCCCAGAAGCTTGAAATACCCAAGATTAAACTCACAAACCACATGAAGCTCATGAAGAATGAAGATCAAGTGGGGGCACTTCAGTCCTTATTAGAAGGAGAAACGAAATACTCAAGGGAGCAAATATTGAGACAAAGTGTGGGACAGAAACTGAAGGAGGGGACGTCTGCAGACCATTCCTGGGTACCCATTCCATGTGCAGTCACCAAAGGTAGACGCTGATGTGGATGTCAGGAAGTGCATGATGACAGGAGCCTGATACAGTTGTTTCCTTAGAGGTCTGCCAGAGTCTGACATATTCAGAGACAGATGCTCACAGCTAACCATTGAACTGATCATGGGGTTCCCAATGGATGAGTTAGAGTGAAGACTGAGGAGCTGAAAGGGTTTTCGACCCCATGGGGTGAGCAACAATACCAACCAACCAGAGCCTCCAGGGTCTAAACCACCAGGCTGGGAGCACTTAGGGAGGGACCCATGGCTCCAGCTGTATATGCAAGGGTGGATGGTCCTGTCAGGTACAGGTGGGAGAGGATATCCTTGGTCCCATGAAGGCTGGATGCTGTGTGTGTGGGAATTCGAGGGTGGGGAGGTGGGAGTGGGGGTTAGGTGGGGACACATCCTCATAGAAGCAGGAGGAGGGGAGATGGGATAGAGGATTCCTAGGCGGGAGGTTGGGGAAATGGGGTAAGGGGAGAACATCTGAAATGTAAATAAAATATCCAATTAAAAAAATGTCTCTCTGTGATTGTTTGGGGAACTAGCTAGTTAAGGAATAACTACAGCCCTAGTAATTTTCAGAAGCAATTAACATATCCAGAGTATGTGTTTCTTTTATTATACACCTTTACCCCAGGGAGGCAAGACTTACTGTTTTTATCATCATTATCAGGCATAGAGTAGAACGAAGGACAATGTTCTAAACCTGTGCACTCATCTTCTTCTAAGGGAGTCTATCATCTCCTGAATTATAGCATGAGATTAAAAGAAAATAAAACTAGAGAATAACATAATTCTCATCATCACATACACAACCTTGAAAGGAGAATTACAATACCAGTATTACAGGATACATTAAAAAAACCATGAAGATCTAATATGCATATTAAGCTCTAATACAGTGGTCCTAAACCTTCCTGAGGCTGTAACACTTTAATACATATCTTCATGTTGTTATGACTCCCAACCGTCCATTTATTTTATTCCTACTTTATATTTGTAACATTGTTACTTATATGAATTATAATGTGTACTCTGATTGCAGGATATTTGATATATGACACCCATGGGGTTTATAACCCACAGGTTGAGAAATGGTGCTGTAGCCTATAATGACAGAAAGATTAAAGGATCAGAAAGTGAACAAACTCTAAGCAGTGTAATCTCAGGACTACACTGCCTTTGAGGTATCCAGCTAATATTCCTTCTTGTCATTTAAATGGGGCTGATTCCTGTGGAATAGCTAGATGGTTTGAATATTTGTTGAAAATCTTTCATTATCTTGTTATTTCAGAACTAGCTCACGTCTGATTTCCATCTTGCATAGGATAAAGTACCCATTTGTTCATTGACATCATACAGCAAACTGATCTTCAACCAAGATGATAAGAATATGAATTGGAGAAATAATAGTTTTCAATGTATGGTGCAGAGAAAATTGTGTATACACATGTAGATCAAATTTGGTCATTGTTTCAAGCCATACATACAAGTTAATTTGAAGTAGATTAAAGTCTTTAAGCTTGTCCCAGTAACAAAGTCATGTACAGTAGACTTAAAACTAACTTAGAGTAACTCATATCTGTTCAGATTGTATAAATTTTATGCCTCTTACTAAAACACTGAAATGAACTATTTAGAATATCTGTATCACGTATGAATGAATGCTTAGAAATTATATGTTTAATTTTGAACATTGTACAATGAATAAATATCAATTACATTATGTTTTATTTTATGTACTCATCAAAGTAACTTTTTAATTCATTAAATGGCTTTCCATTATTTTTAGTCTACAACTACTGTGAATAAATACTGTTTGCTGCATTTTACTATGTATTTAAATAATTCTAAACAACATATTTATACTAATTTTTGTCATGTCAGACCTGGAGCTCAGTGCTCTGTACTAAGGTCCGATAAACGGTTGACACTCATATTCCTCTGGGTATTGTTGTATGTTAAAATTATCTTGGTAAATGAAGATAAATCCAAATGAAAATCTATTGTGGTCTAAAATACTTAGTTTCAAATTTTCAGCTTCAAAGTATGACTTCACTAGTTCCATTCAGGATTAGTCTAAATATATATGTGATTGTCTTATATTGTCCTTGCATATGTGTTAGCTACTTATTTTACTGACTGAAAGCACATTTCTAATAATCAATGTAAGAGCTGTTCCACTCTTCCCTATCTTAAACTGTCTGCCTCTACTTATTTTATTGTTTTGTTTTCTCTGGAAATGCTCTAGCCATCTTGTTTTGATTAGGGACTATCAAGGCTTTGTGAAATCTTCTGGAAATATTACTAGTGCCTTCCTAAGTTCTCTCTCATCTTCTAACCACTAATTCCCCACCAAAGACTCCTTTGACACTTTGATCTACAGTGGCTTCTAAAGTCACCTGTTTCAGGAGCTTTTAAGAGTGCCTCTTGCTTATTTATGGCATCAAATCTTCTACGGGCTCTAAATCAGACACAAAGTTTTAAGTTTTAAGCAATCATCCAGACTTTTCCAGAGTGACTTGCAAATCACCTGTTTAACTTTTGAGAATAAACTATGATTTTAAAATATCATGATTCGTCTTACACATCACTAACTCACTCAAGCTTTTTCTACTACTCATAGTGAACACTTATTGTGGTGAAAATTTAATCAAGAGTTTCTATACCACTTTTGATCACTTAGTTCCCAAATAAAAGAAACAAAACCTTTATATTTAAAAAAACTTTATACTTATAAAAAGCCTTAAAACCATTAGAGCTGGGCTGATATCTACCCTCTATCCTAGTTTCTCTGGTTCTCTGTCAATAACCCTGAGATATAACATGCCATTTTCTACCTGGGCTGCTACTATTCAAACTGGCTGGCCCTCAAGGCCATGTGCTCACACCTTTATCCACAGCAGGCATCTTCCTCCTTCTTCTCCCAATCTCCTTCCTTATGGTCATTGCCTCAGATCCCGGAGCCTGGAACCAAAACCTCATCTACCTCTCTTTTACCCAGCTATATGCTGTAGAAATCTTTATTCAACCAATAACTTTAAATTAAGGAGAAAATTTACATAACATCACTTGGTGTATATGAGGATCTCCTCATGCCTGAGGATGTCTTGTGAAAGAAATATCTTAATAATCTTCATTTTTTTTCAAACTCTGACACTAAACAGGAACCTCTCCTGTGAAGTCTGATGTTTGAGTCATTAAAAGACAGTCCATTTTTTAAAGTGATGTTTTAAGAGAGTCTTGTAATATATATTTTCTGAGTCTTTGAATATCATTTTGATTAATTTTTAGATGAAGCTTTTTATTCACATCCATTCTTCATTCATTTTCTTATTTTTAATTTTTTGCAAGTAGTTGAAGAAATACACATGCATGGACACATACACACACATTCATAATTTAAGTTCAGTTTTAAAATTTATATAAGTATTATGTAATTTTCCTACCCAGCTAGTGATTAAGTAAAAAGCTTCAGAACTTAAGTGGCTATAAGTATTTTTGTTGACTATCCTGAACTTTGGAGATCCTCTCTCATGTTGTGTTCATCTGTTTCCCTTTTGTTCTTTTTTTTTCGTTTTGACAAAAAAAAGTACTTTTGATTAACATGTTCATCAAAATCATCCCTGTTTCTTCTTCCTGAATGCCTGTAATTCTGAAATCCACTTGTCATTATCATTTCTCCTTACTTTTCAGATAATTCTCAATCATGTGACCACTTGCTTCCTTTAGACTACATTTGGTGAATGTTAGTAAGGCTTTAATCCATAGTAGCAATTTCAATTTTATCATTTCATTTTGCTTTCAACCTGTCATGTGGATTTAACTTCTAAAATTATGACTGGAGTAAGAGTCTTTGAAATTCCTTTTTATTTTATTTTATTTTATTTTATTTTATTTTATTTTATTAGTTCACTTCTTTAACAACAAATCTTAACTTCTTTTTGTTAATATTGATTATTTATATTCTTTGTAGTATATGAACTTTCTTATGCTTCACTGTTATACTGATTTTCCCAGGATTGTTATAATTTCTAATTGTGTCCTTTCATTCTCAAATGTGTGGTTTGAATTGCATGGTCATCCTAAGAATGGCTAACACATATTCTAAAATAACCTTCATATCTTTTGACCAATCAGTGTCAAGAGTCTTCTGTTTTTCTGAATACTAATCTGCCTCCACATCCCTATGTCGCTGTTTCTCTCCCTTGTTTTTCAGTATCTGAGAAATCAGGCAGCATGTTTACTCATCCATGCGTATTAGGAGATCTTAAGCACATCTCTCTGATAACTCTTTTTTTGAATATTTGTGGTTTGCTTTATTCACCTAATTCTTTCCTTTGTTCTTGTAATGATATCTGTTGTTACAATGATTACCTAAAGGCTTGAAAACTTAAATGCATTAGTTGATGTGTTTTGCCTAAGTAATTTCTACTTTTGCAGAGTTATAGATGTGAGCTTTCTAGAAAGAGAGAACACTAAGAATAATGAACCTTCCTTTAATGAGAATAATGTTACTGAATCTTCTGAATATCAGGTTGAAAACATCATTTTTTAGAGGACAGATATCCTAAAAACACACATGGACCTGTTTACCTGTTTATACATCTGCATTAATAATATGTATTAATTTATGGCATATTTTTGACTGAATTATAGATTTTAATATTTTCTTAAATTATGAGATTATTAAAATGACCATTGGTCAAAGGAAAGAAATTCACTTCAGAAAGTTTGCAATCTCTGTGAACCTCAAATATTTTATTATCTGTTTTAATTTTCTAGAGTGTTCAGGACCTTATATTTCTCTGAGACTTTTTCTTTTCCCTAAGGAAGACAGGGCATTTAGATAGTTGAGTAAAAATAAATACAATTACAGGCACATGGAGAAAACACTAGTAACAGTCTTACATACAAAGCATTTCTCTCATAATGTGCTCTTAGCTGTAGTTCAGAGAGGTACTAATTATTTGTTGCGCATGTCACTGGCCCTCCTGCTCTGTATTCATTGGCATTAGACATTGAACACATCTTTGGGGAAAGATAAAAGGTTTTGTTGTCACCTTTGTCTTTCAGTCTAAAGACGTTCATTGAAGAAGGAAACTTGTAATGAAAATGTTGGAGTCTGTATTGCAGAGGAAGTGGTGGGATGCACAGTTTGCCTACAACTGCTCAGCAAACTTAAGCTGAAAGTAATTCATGGGGACACCAGAAAATTATCATCATTGCTATGAAACAAGACAAAAATCAATGTGTCTGATAGACTGTCAGGAAACTTGTCATAGACAGAAAGTTTGTCCACAATTTAATGTCCAGATCCTGTCAACATTTGTAGTACATTTCAAACAAGATGGCAGGTGTAACTAATATTACATATAACAATTGTTAACAATGGGATGAGAGAGAGCCCACCCCGAACACTATTAATGATATTCTGCTATACTTACAGACAGGATCCCAGCATAGCTATCATCAGAGAGGCTTCACCTAGCATTAGTTGAGGGAAACTAATGCAGAGACTCACAAACATTAAGTGAGTCTTCAAGAATCCTGATGAAGAAGGAGAGGAAGGACTCAAAGATCCAAAGGGCTCAAGGACACCAAATGGCATCTTCAACCTGATATTTAAAAGATTCAGCAACATTATTCTCATTAAAGGAAGATGTATTATTCTTAGTATTCTCTCTTTCTAGAAAGTTTATATGCATAGCTCTACAAAAGTACAAAGTATTTAGGCAAAAAAAAAAAAACCCTATAGAATCAACTAACCTAGGCCCATAGGGGCTCATGAAAAAAGAAGTGCCCACCAGAAAGCATGCATGGGATAGACCTATGCCCTCTACACATATGTGACAGTTGTGCAGCTGAATCTTCATGTGGAACTCCTAAAGTGGTAGCAGGGACTGTTTCTGACTACATTACCCGCCTTTGGATCCCTTTCCTCTAACATGGTTGCAACCTGATATACTAAGGCCCATTGATATCTATGGGAATGCCTCCTTCTTTCTGAGAAGGGGAGGATGGTAAATAGAGTATAAGTGAAGAGGTGAGAGGGAGAGACTGGGAGGAGGAGAGGGAGTGGATGCTGTGGTCGGGATGTAAAGTAAATAAATAAGTTAGTAAATAAAAAATAATTAATAATGCTTGTAAATTTGATAGGGCCTAGAATTGTATAGGAGACATGCCTCTAGCCATGCCTGTAAAAATATTATCTATATCAGGAGAATTGATTTGAGAAGGTCCTTTTCACTAATGGATCAATACCATCACATGGGCTGGGGGTCAGGACAGAATAAAAGGAATAAATGACCTGGACAATAACATTTCCCTCCCTGCTCCCTATCACAGATGCTGTCTAGACCTCCCACTGCCATGCTTCCTCCATGGTTGACTGTGCTCTAGAATTGCTGTCCAAAATGAAGTCTCTTTTCCTAGAGATTCTTTTATCAGGAAATGTTATTCTACCATCAAGAACAGTAAGTAATACATTTTTCTTCAAATAAGTTCTTCAAAGTTGTCCATATATGCCCAGTGTAACTTGAAATCTTCAGAATTGTCCATATATGTTCAGTGTGGTATCCTGAGTGTTATGAACAGAAAACTTCTTCCAGGTAGAATATGAGAGCTGGTAACGTGAAGCATGGGAGGGAATGCCCCCTTGTACAGCACAGCTACACAGGTAACTTCTAAGCACAAAAGCTGTCCTTGCCTGACAACCAACCAAGAAGCCTGGGTCTTAGTCCTATATCTATGAAGAACTGGATTTACAAATAACCAATGTAGAGGAATAATCTTCTCAGAACAGAGCCCCATAATAATTTTTCCCTTTAGGTTGTGATAAGTGTGAATGAAAATATACTGGATATAAAAAGTGTCAAATTCAATGTGAAGCCTCACAGCTTCCATTCAAAATGGCTACTCCACCTGTGTAGATGCCCTTGAGATAGACAGACTTAACATTTGGCTAATCGTAATATATGTGTATGGAGTTCTTTTAATATTCACAAGATTATCATCTGTAGTGATAATTTGTTAGAAGAACAATCTAATATATTACAGGATATGATAAGTGATCATATTGTTCATCAAAAAATGAAGGGCAGAACAAGAATTCTAACTGTGAATAAGCTCAGGAAATAAGGGATCACTGTAGTCAGACAACAGCAGTGGGAAGGAGAAAGGGTGAGGAAGGCACTGGTCCTCTCTTTCTTCATTTGTCTTCCAAGAAAAAAAATTCTTTGAGTGAACAGTGATATGACAAAGCTAGGGTGACACTGACCAAGTTCTTTCCCTATAAAGAAAAGACATGCAGATTGATTAGCATTCAAATTCAGTTTTCAAGGCTAGCAATCACTAACAAATATCTAATTCTACTAGTTCATATTGTCTGAAATTAATTTCACCATTATAAATATAAGTATCATTATATATGTAAAATTAATTTCTTTTAACTCTTATCTAGACAGTATAGTTTAGCAAAGTACAATATCATAAAGGGGGAAAAAGTATGTCTTTGCATATACGAGGAGAGATATATTTCCTCTGAGACTGTTAATTTAAGCTTTAAAAAGAACAGCTCATCTGACAAAGGGCCTTGCTTCCAAACCTGGTGACCAGAGTTTTAAGGAGAAAACCAACTCCCTAAATTTGGACTGTGACATCCATATATTTACCAGCACGTGATCCTTCCCAGATGTGTGTGTGTGTGTGTGTGTGTGTGTGTGTGTGTGTGTGTGTGTGTCTGTTGGTCTGTGTATGTACACATACATGTCCACACACTTGTGCACAAATTTGTTAAATTTAAAAATTATATTCACACATATCAAAATGTTACAATAAAGCATTATTACATATTGGCTGTATATATTGCCATTTATCTTTAGAAATTTTTGTCAATCATTAGTAACATGCTATTTATAGAAAGGTTACAAATTCACCTAAATGATAATATAATTAAACTTACTAATATGAAGAAAATTTTATGCTCTCATTAAATATGTTTATCATTTATTTTAGATTTTGATAGTTCATTTCAAACAAATAACAGCTCCAGGCCCAAACACAGATGCTATAAAATGGTAATTACTTAGCACATGCAGATAAAATGATTGACAAAGTATCGTGGTGTGACTCATATAGTCTTATGAGTCATAAATTTTTGCTTTTTGTACATGTCATGTGTAAGGTATATGACAGTATTTAATGATTATTTTCAAACAGGCATAATAAAACTTTAATAAAATATTAAATTTTCTAAGTAAAGATTTTGCATAAATTAGAAAATTATATTAATACATTTCTGTTTATTATTTGTAAAAATACTCATTACATTTTTTGTATTTGTGTGTATTCTGGGAAAACATGTGGCAATGGCATGTGTGTAAAGGTCAGAGAGCAAGTTGTGCGAAGTATTTTTCTCCTTCTCCTATGTGGGTCACAGGATGGAACAGTAATCCAGCTTAAGGCAAGTGCTTTTACACACTAAACATCTTTCTTCTCTCTTTATTCTTTTTTGAGGATAAGAAATAAAATCTACACATGTGAATATAATTTCGTAAACTTAAATAAAATGTACATAGTATAGTCTTTTATAGTGAATACCACTGACATTGTGATACATGAAATATTAAAGAAGATTACTGGTGTAAAAGTGAAAGATAAATGCTATGACTATTTCTCCTTACTAATTAGACCAGTGTATGTAAGTTAAAAAAATGAACAAAATTTAGTTTTTTGTTGTATTGGACACACAGAATATCTGCAAGCTACAGGTTTCTTACACTGACTGTATTGAACAGTACAGAGAAATAGTAGTTTAATTGTTAAAAAAAAATTCTGGTCAGTAATATTGGCCCACATACTAAAGGTTCTTAAAAAAAACACAGCTCCAAATCCTTGCATATTAAAGATTACCAAATAGTTTCAGATAAATGATGTCTACATATTAAAGTTTATCCTGGCATATTATCAGAAATGAAATCAACCAGTAGAGGTACTGGCAGTGTATGAGACTGCAGGTTAAACAATCTTATCCTCCTTATGTCAATTGGGAAATTAAGCCCTATTTTTTTCCCATTTGTTCAAACAGTCTAATCTTAGCCACTTACCATATTTAACACAACCTCTACAATTATTTATGATTGGAATCAGGGAAGAGAGAAAGAAAAAAAGACTACAAAAGGGAAAGCATGGAAACTGAGGATAGGGCCAATTCATTTCTGGTTTTCTATAAACAGATCTTTTGCAATACAAAGCGGGGCTAAGATAAATTATGTGCTTGAAATGAAGAAAGGAAAAAATACAAAGAAAACATAATTCAGAATCCCCCAAATACATTCCTCACTAAGGGAATACAAAAGTTGCTTTTATTGTACCTATTTGTCTCAACTGATTCCAAGATGATTGTATAAAGGAACACACTTCTTTGTAAACAATGAAAACATCAATATTTCTGTTGTTCTAAATAATTTTTCAGAGAAATAAAGAAAACCTGTACTTGCATCTGTAAAGAAGAATAGTGGAACTGCCAAAGCTCACAAAGTAGGCGGGCATAGAAACGGATTTCCCTAGTGGCTATCCTTCATTCTAAAGAGCAGCACATTTTGAATTTAACATGCTTCAGAGATTATATTTACTTTCCTTTCTAAGGAAAAGGGCAACCAAGAAAATAATCTTGCAAGTTGTGTAGTAGAAACAAATAAGTCATGTTAAAGGTAGTTGCATTTACTGTTTTTCAGTTTCTAACAGATATCAAATTTATCAAAACAGACTTAATCTACTTTCCAATAAAATCAAGTGATATATTGGCTTTGAAAAATATCTGTGTGTAGAAAAATGTTCTAATTTTTATATTAAAAAGAAAAAAGCTGAGGTATAAAGATAGTATTTAACGGCATAGAATCTGCAGTAGAAAATTTGATGCATGCTTGATACACTATGGGCCCTGGACATGCACATACACACATGAGAGAGAATTAGAAATAAAATAAATCTTACGAAAAGTGCTAAAAGTTATATGATAATTTGTTAATCAAATGTTAAGAATTTATTAGTTTTGGTAAAGTGATAAAGTAAACATACCTCAGTAACATTATGTAATTAACGATTTGTTTTTTTGTTTAGGTGTGCACAAATATGTTCAAATCTGTACAAATCTATGGATTACATGTGGAGTGGAAGTCTATGCTCACAAGTGGGCATGTGTACCCATGTATATAACTGAAGAAGATTAAAGACAGTAATAAGTAGCCTGATCCAGCAATTTCTGAAATATTCTTTAGAGACAGAGTCTCTGAATGAATCTGGAGCAAAGTAGGCAGCTAGGATGTCCCGACAGAACAAGGCTTACAAGTCCATGTGACTACAGCAGACTCTTATATTGATTCTGCAGATTTGAACTAAGGCTTTCATACTTATAGTACACATGGTTCTTACTACTAAGTAATCTCCCCAGTTCCAAAGCTAAGAGATTAAATTATGTATAAATATTGGTATTACAAATAAAATCACAGAGTAAAATTAGAAAAATAATTACAATGGAGGTTAAATAATAGCAAACCTCAATAGATTTAATAAATGATAATAAAAAATAACAATTGAAGAATATACTTTTCAACAAAGTAAAATATTTAGCAAGAAAAATTCAATTTATATGCTACTACATTTGTGTTTCTCTGAAGCATTTAAAGAAGAGTAATAAATAACTGTGCTTTGTAATATAATGGTCATAAAATGATAGATTTTGTGAGGTAGAATTGACTTTAAAAATGAAAGAACAAAAGTACATTGTTCTTTGAACTTGAAATGTCTAAATTTACTCACAAAATAAAGACAACCTATCATAACAATTTGCATTTCCTAAAAGAATTTTTAGACTCATTCTACTATTGAAATAGGAGAGGAAAAGAACAAGATTGGGAAAAGAAAGCCTTGTATACACCTAAATAATTTAAAAGGATTTCTGCTGTTTATTTAGCTCATTTGAGTGGCAAAGCATAGCTAGATAAATGTTGAACTTTCCAGTGGCAGTTGAGGGTTACAATAGAGAATGACATTAATCTAAAGAATTAGAATTAAGTATGTCAGAGGCCATGACACACAGAGACTTGGATGACTTTTCAGGACACATGGTAGGTGATCTTATTCTGTCTTACCTAAACTTGTCAAGGTTATTTGCTCAGACTCAAACCATTTGTCATGATGGCAATTCAGAGGTCTTTATGCTTTATTGTTTTCACCATAACAAAGGCCCAGGTAAGATTTTCATGAAAATGTCACAGGTGTATATATTTTCTAGATTTCTAAATTATCATCAAGGAAAAGTATAGCCTGTTTAATATTCTGTATACACAATTGGCACTTAACTAAGCCATAGATACATGTTTGATTATCCTAAATTAAATGACTATAGTTAAGAGTTCTTTGTAAAACTTATGGTTTATGAATACAGGCAGCCAGGGAAACCTTTTCTCCAAAAGGTGGTGGGACAAGTAATGGCAGTAACAAGTTCAATGTAGGGAGTAAGAATTGTTTAAGAAATCAGGCAAATTATTTATTATAGAATTCTCAGTCTTTAGCTGTCTAAAGAGGATTCACAAAAGCATTCTCAGAATATCAGTCATTAGAATTTGTTGTTTTGATTATTTGAAAAATGTCATGTATCATGGAGTCTTCATGGGGTGTGCATTCTGGTGTGGGAACACAGGCAATGTACTTGAAATAGGAGAAGAACATAATGTTTTATTTCACTAAATGATTTTTTTAAAGAAAAAGCATATCTAGAAAGAGACCTGAAAAAGCATTAGTATGCTTGGAAAAGCCTGTTTTCAACTTTCCTAATTGAATATTTCAAGAAAGAAACAGTCAAGCATATAATTAACAGAACAAAACAGCTACAGTATGTATGTATGTATGTATGTATGTATGTATGTATGTATCTTAAAAAAGAGAACAAAACAATGTAAGTGTTAACAGTGACAAACAGGGGATGCTTTGATTTTGCCTAGGTTATTTATTTTGCTTTTCTTCTTTTTGAAGGAACGCATTAAAATGAGTTTTTATTTTTAAGGAATCCTCTACTACACTAGCTTTAGAAGCATAAACAGTTTGTTAAATAGTATCACTTATTAACACAATCTTTCTTTTTTTTTACTATGAACTTGATCAGCTGTCTTCTGTTATACTCAATTGTTTATCACATTTGAAATTTGTTGAAACAATCATGGTTTTATTGATTACACAAACAGAAATATTCCTTCAGTGTGTTAAGTGTACCCAGTTCCTTAGTGTGTCAAACATGAGCAAATATAAATGATTAAACTTGAAAAGTTCCCTGAGATGGCTCTCAGCATTCCACTCAACACAGTCACTGTTTGAATGTCCCTCCTAGTCAGCTGTACATCTTAGCCTCTAACAAGGCCAGCCGAAGACATGTGTCTTCATATTTTGTATGTGACTTTAACTGTGTGACAAGTGAATAAATTAGTCATTGCAGACTTTAGATTCTACAATTACTTAAATAAAAATAAAGACTGAACTAAAGTGACATAAGAATTAAATGTCAGTAAGTATAAAAGATTTAAATGTTCAAAAAATTAAAGGAATTTGGTATCTTTTTATAATCTTTTTGAGAACATGGTACAAAATGCCTTCTAAATAGAGCACATTGAATAGAGAATTATTAAAATATTTAAAAATGATTAACAACATTTTGTAAGCAAAATGAGAAGCATGACATACTAAAATATACTATATAAGTTCTACAAATAGTTAATAAGATAAATGTGATTTCTTTTGTTATTGAAAAATGTTCACTTACAAATCAATGCAAATTTTTCCTTCCAATTTCAAAAATAAAACTTTGATCTTTCTTATTATATCCACTGAGGAAGCAACATACTAACACATAAACTTGAAAACCTAATGTACAAATACAAAACAAATCTCTATTTTCCATGTGCAAATATTTATACAGAACACATATTAAAAGTAGAAGAAAATCATGTTCAAGTTAAAAAAAATAATCTGTTAATATATAGAACATATTGCTACAAAAATATTTGGATTATCAAATTAAGTGATAATATATTTCACTGCACTAATTAAAATAATAAAACCTGTGTTTTGTGTTACATGAAGATTACTCAGGTTTTAGGGGCTAGAGCGGTGGCCTAGCAGTTAAGAGCACTGGCTGCTTTTGTAAAGGTCCTGTGTCAGACTCCTTGTTCCCATGTCAGCAGCTCAGCAGCTCACAACTGCTTGTAACTCCAACTCTAGGTAAAACAATATTCTGTTCTGGCAACCAAGAGCATCTGCACTCATGTGCACATAACCACATTCATATCTACACATATAAATAATTTAAAATGAAATAAATAAATTAAGAAAATACCAAGTTAATAAAGAATAGTAGGATTTAAGACAATAGTACTAAAAATAAAGAGAAAAATGTATTAGGATGAATTAAATGGTATAAAATCAAACATCTCTGCATATTTATTGTAATATTATTTATAGAAATCCATAGCCCTTAAACTAATGTAAACAATATGCAAAGATATTTGACTGTTATTATTTAACTAAAAGAATTATCTCCCTTGTGATTTCACATACATCAATATAGAATTTTCTTTCAAATCTTAAATAACAATTTATAAGCCAGTTTCTACAGGTAGATGTGGCTTTTACCAACCGTCTATTTTGTTAAAAAAATGTGTGAATCTATACATACACACATTTAATTCTTTTTTCTGTTTGGAAGCATACATAACATCACTATTACTGTAGTTTGACGCTGTGGATTTGCTTTATTCCTTATATTATGTTAATTAGGTTCCCAAATTACAGAGGAATTGGTAAGTCTGTATGTAAGACACCATAGGTCCCTAATCCCAGTTGGGTCTAATTGGTAAATAAAGTTGCCAGGGGCCAATGGTTGGACAGAGAGACAGGACTTTAAATTTTCCAGGCAAGGGAACCCAGGAAAGTGAAAGGCTTTATAACCACCATGAAAGGGAAGCAGAGAGATCAGGCTTGAGAGCTGGAGAAGCAAGAGCATACAGCAATGTAAGAACCTGGAAAGAGCAGCCCCAAACCCCACCCCTCCCCCTCTTGTTTGAGGCTAGGTAGTAAAGATGGAATTTAGGATTTGAGTAAGCAATAATTTAGGAGCATCAGAGGGAATGTGTTAACAATGAGGAAGTTTACGTGTGGTCCAACCATTGAGGTATTTAAGGCATATTAAAATAGAAGGCTGTGTGTGTGTGTGTGTGTGTGTGTGTGTGTGTGTGTGTGTGTGTGTAATCCACAACTAACACTGGGGCGGTAATGAGAAGCATGTGTGTGTACTCACCAGGGAGTTTAGAGTGGGTTATCTACTACTGCAACAATTTGATTTGAGAAAAATTCTGAAGCAGAATTTTAAGTGACAAAGAAAAAGTTTTATTTAATTTTATAAGTTCACTGATGCAGTCTTATTCATAAGAGTTGAACTATTTTGAAATGGACAATCCCATAATGCAAGTATATAAATATAAAGAATATATTGAAACTTAGAAAAAGTACGTTGAAGTTTAGAAGATAACTTGTCTGAACTATTTCAAAATATGTGCTGATTTATATTAATTATACTCTTAGTAAAAAAAAAAACACACATGTAAGGTTCTGCTTTATATGAAAATAGAGTGAACATATCAAAGTTTAGGATTGCATTATCACTAGGTACTTTTTAAATGAAATATTTTTGACTATTTCAGCCTGAACTTTAACCACTGTTTTTTATCACCCACCAATCTATTTTTACCATCTTTATAAATTCCAAGCAAGGTAGAATGTTCAAGGATAAAACTTTAAGTCTTTATTTTCTGACTTGAGAATCAGTCATCAGGCTTCAGATCTCACAGGCTCCAATTCCCTCCAGGGCATGTGGTTCAGGTTAAATGGCCCTTTCTATTTCTGTTAATATCACAATGCACACTGCCCAAATACTTTTAAACCAGGTTTATCTTTGTGAAGTCACACTTTGACAGCCCACTTCATGTATTCCTCCCCTTACCAATGGTTAGAATTCAAACTGTCAGCATAATTCCTCATCGTATTCTGACACACAACGTGTTGATTTTTCTGCTTCACTAGCAAATGAAAATGAAAATACTCACCAGATTTCCCAGCCTGAACAACACTCTGTCATTCCTGACACCATGAATCCTGTCTTCTTGTTGCAAAGTACTGTAGGGCTCTTTTGTATGAGCTTCTGTGTTGCATATAAAGTGGTTTGAAATGGAAACCAAAATTCTTCACTCTATTTTAGGTACTGGTTGACTTACATGTAAATTTCAAATAGGCAGGCAAGGAAATACAGTGCCATCATACTTATTCAGTTATTTACAATTTAAATGGAATACAAGTGAAAGCAAGAAAAGCAGCAAGTACCAATTTACCATCTCCTACCAGTGAGAGCTGGCTGGACTCTCACCTTAACATCACCAGAACTCATGCTTCTACTTCATAAATTTAGACAGTGCATTGAAAAGCATAGTTTCCATCTGAGAAGTATCTGACTGCATTTATCACTGCATCAAACGCAGACTTTGAAACCATTTAGAATATGTTATCCAATAAACAATTATAAAAACAACCAATTGGAAAATGCACATTGGCTTATTCATCTGATAAATAAAAAATATAACTCTATAAAACTGATATTCTATGTCTGAAAAGTTATGTTTTTCTTGCATAAAATACTTGGGGAACTCTCGTGATCTGAAGTGCAGAAATATAGAACTATTTCTAAGATTTTTTAAAGAGACTTTAAAAGTACCTTTCTTCAATAAGCAGCTGGCTCCTCTTGTCCCTGACAGTTTCAGTGAAAACGTATGTCAACAGCCAACTTATACCTTGTGAGGAGGCTATTGCTTTTACATTCAATATTTTTGCAGGAGAAAAAAAAATATTTTAAGAGGTGATAGCAAAAAGAAAAGAAGCATGTTTTGTAAACATGCTGGCAGATTCCTGCTCATCCATGTTCCCTGATCCTGTCTCTGTTATCTCTAAGGAATGCTTTCCTTTTAAAGACAATTCAAACGTTTAAATTTTGCGAGCTGTCAACTGCATCATTCTACTACCTATTTTCTGTTTCCACATCTAAGAGCCACTCTGAAAGCCTTAGAGGTATACTTTAGTAAATGACTTTCATTTCTAGTTAATGTTTTTTCTCTTTAACTAAATTAGAACACTCATTTCCTAAAACTTAACACATTAGATTACTACAGAAAATTTATGTTTTAAAATTATGAATTGTGTCTCTTTAAAATGTTTTTTGCTTCCTTTCCATTTATATTAGGAATTATATAACGTCTAGACTAATTCAGGTTTATGGACACAATCTGGACACAATCTGGCCCTTGACTCATTTCCAGGTGTATCTACTGGAATCCTCTAACATATACAGTAAATCAAATTATTTATTTTGAACTAGTTATATTCACATGGATAAAGAAAACTAGGCATGCTGGCACACACCTCTAATTCCTATGCAAAGAGCACTAAAGCAGAGCTGGGATTAGCCTGATATATATATACCATGACCCTATCTAAAACTCTACTCAATGACTCAAAAACTGAGAGAATACACAGCATGTCTCTGTCCTTTATCTAGTCTCTTCAACAGTAACTTTTTGCTACGTGGTACAATAATGACAAGCTAAACATTTATATTACTGCTTTTGAGAGAAAATTAACTGAACAGAGAAAATCCAGAATGGATGTAGTTGGCACCATGCCATGTGTTGAAGACTACTTAAAAGGCAAAATATGGGCTATGGAGGGGGTTCATCCAGAAAAGTGTTACGCTCAAACATGAAGGCCTGAATTCATACCTCAGTTTGGATCCCAGCACTAATGTAAAGGAAGTACTACGGGTCTGAAACCCCAGGGTTTATATTGGAAATACATTAATAATTACTTTTTAGGAAATTAGACACATATCTAAAATATCTAAAAATTTGAAATCCCTTATTATCTGCTTCAAATCAGCTGCTTCCTTTATTTCTGGAAAGAAGAACTCAAAACCAGGGCAGAAACCAGAAATGTAAATGAGAAAATATAAAAACAAAACAAAGTCCACACACTAACAAAATATGATATAGGATTATTCTTTGAAAATTAAAAAAAAACAATTAGGTAACTCCTAATCAAATAAACTGAAAGAAAGTAAAAGAAAAACCAAATTATCATCATTGGAAATATAAAACTATCAAAAGAATTAGAAAGTTTTGAAGACATATTTCAAAAATATACATTCTACTGTTAGAAAATCAGAAAGAACAGGATGACTCTCAAGATACATCTGATTCATCTAAATTAAGCCAATATGAGATTAATAATTTAAGCAGACTTATAGCAAGCAAAGTGATGGAAGTAATAATAAAACTTCTGCACTACACTCCTAAAAAAGCCCAGCAATTGAAAAATCTATAGCAAAAATTTCCCAGACCATTGCTGAATAACTAAAACATGGCTTTATTTTTCAAATTTCTTTATCGTGTTACGCCATAAAAATAAACATCTGTAAGTCACATATGTTCAGCATTATAGATCAAATTAGAATATAAAACCAACTATAAGCATTATATCATAAATATGCACCTTAAGTAATTTTGAATATTTTTTCAAATAGTACAAAGATCCCGATGTAAGAAAATACCTGAAAGAGAATTTATGAATGTACATAGCACTAATGAAGAAGACCCACTAGAGAAGCAGGCAAAATAGAAAATTATTTTCTTTTTCCTTGTCCCATCAAGTTCCACAAAAGCATTGAACATATAGATGTGCAATATATTGCTGATATACTTATTCTACACTAAACTTTACACTTTCAAAATTTAAGTTTTTCACTGTAGCTGCACAAATAGTAGGGCTTTTATTGTTCCATTACAATGAACTTGATTATGTACAAGAAGCACACAAATCAAATAGTGTTAGTATTTTCTTCAATTTGTCTTCTTATTAGTAGCCTCAAATTAGTTATTAAGATTATCACTGATTGACTCTGCATCTCTTAATCAGCATCCAAATAAAATGATTGTTATATCTGCCAATTTTCATGTCGTTATACAGGAAGCTTTTTCAGCTCTCAGTTCCTTCTCTCTATGGTTTGAATCAATGTTATTGCTAACAAAGTGGCTTTAAGTTTGTTAAGAGCTCTTTGGAAAAGAAGATTGCAAAAAAAATAACAAACAACATTTTGAGCATTTCAATCCCTTCCACCATAAAAGTTTGGTTCATCTGATATATAGCCAGAGAGAAAGAAATGATCATAATTTAAAGGGAAGTCATTCATAAATACTGGATGTTATGCAGTTGAAGAGATGCTATGTGCCGTGTAAGGAACTAAAACTAGTGGGCAAACTTTAAGTGAAAGTGAAGAGTGCAAGTGTCTTCTATAAAATTTTCCTCATTATATATCATGTGGTATAAGGTTATTTGACTTAATTATATTCCCAGAGCACATTGAGACTTAATTATATTCCCAGAGCACATTATTTTGCAGAATAACAGAAAACTCTGTTACCTCTAAGGCTACAGAATTGGGTGCTACTTAAATCTACTCACACTGTCAATTCAGTGATCTTTTCTGTATTGGTTTACCAGAGTTCTGTATTTTCATTAAAACCAAACAGCAGTTATAATGAATTCTATTCTTTATTCTTCCTTTCCTCCCATTGTCAAGCAAATGCTTACATAGGAAGTAAATATGTAGCTTGGTTTCATTCTTCAAGAAAATTAAAGACTGGATCAGATACCAACACATACAAGCTCTTATATAAGTGAACATGAGCCATGCAGAAAGTGATGTCTTTCCCATCAGACTGAGATAAGGTAAATTTGGTTTGATGCTTTGGCTTCTGGAGAAAGAGAATAATGGCTAAGAACCTTCTCAAGGAAGTCCATATGTGTGGAGGATCCTGAAAGACAGTTAAGGCTGCATAATTGCAAAGCAATGTGAATATACATGCAGAACAGAGAATAATCAACCTGTTTCTGTTGAAGGACTAAGAAAATAATCTCCTATTAAGTGTGGACTATTCAAAACAGTTGGAGTTGGGTATATTTTCCATCACTGAATATGTTGACAGTTTATGCAATTGCTGAGGTAAAAATAGATGTCCAGATATGCATGCTGAAATATACTCAATACAATGTGTTAAATCACTTAGGATGTCCCTGGTAGTTGTAATAACAAGTAGGGAATTGCTCTGGCTATTGTTCAGTTAGTTCAGAACCATGTTAGAGGAAGAGAGGCCCTGATTTCTGAGATGATCTGGAAGACATGGCCCTGAGCCATAAGAAAAAGAAAACCAGGTGTCTTTAATATCTCAGAAGCTTAAAAGAGGTTGCCTGTGGGTGAGAACGTCCCAGATAAGACTCACATATAGAAAGACATTGGAAATGCTCACTTTCACAGAACTTAACTGGACAGATTTACAGCTTCCATCATAGCAGCTGTGTTCTAGCACCATGGTCATAGTCTTAGTAATCTGTTAAACTCCACCTCCACAGTTACCTGGCAATAGCTAGGTATACTCCTCCCCACAATTACCTGGCAACAGCCAGTTAGGCCTGCCCACTATAAAAGGGGCTGCTTGCCCCCTCCTCTCTCTCTTACCCCCTTGACCCCACACCTGCAGGTTTACTGTCCCCTCTCAGATCCCCCCTTCCCTTCCCTCTCTCTCCACGTGGTCATGGCTGGCCTCTATTCCTTTCTCTCCTCTCTCTCACTCTCTCTCTCTCTTAATAAACTTCCCCTCATGGAACTGTCTGGTCTGCTGTGATCTGTTACAAGCTGCAAGTGAAAATCTTAACATTTGGTGCCGTGACTCGGATCACAAAGTCTTCGGGGACCTAAAGACCTGTACATTCGCCAGCTCCGGTTGCTGCGACCATACAAGATGGACACAATGACCACTCGGACTTCATCTGCTTCTACCTGCCACCATCTAGCGGATGAATTAACATCTGCTGCTACAACCCTGGCCTCGCACCACTACTGTGAGACTCGCCAAACTTCCACCATGTGAGCTGCCGGTTCCACATTTCCTGATACCAGACTACACAAACTCTCATTCACACACCAGCATTTTTAATTAGTAAGGAGTTTCCATTTGGCTTGAGGGACCCTGAACACCCAGTTAGTGCCTGGCCAGTGCTTACTGGACTAAGGGTTTGGATTTTCATGGCCCCAGTCCATATGGCCTCTAGCTGATCTGCGACTTAAGACATTGGCCCATTGGGTGATTTTTCCCCTCTAAAGTAGCTCCCAGCTTCCCCTAAGCTCGCAGCTAAAACCCTGGTACCAGGTGAGAGCTACTTTCTGGTGGCTCCAGGAGCCACCACTGAGGCCCCCAGATGATTATCTGGCCTGAGCCTGATCTTTTCATTACCAGTTCTTTTCTTTTGAGACACTGAATGATAAGTTGGTAATAGCCACGATCACCCAATAGACACATACTACCAACAATCTGATAACTGGAAAAATTCCCTATACCCATTTCCATGTGTTCTGCCTGCTCCCCACCCAAGGTTCTGCCCCACACCTCTTTCTAATCTTTCTTTTTAATTAATTAAACCAAAATGGGGGAATTGCTGTGACTCTAGCAGACGTCTGCAGGTTCCATACACACTAGCCTAGAACTAGTAAGCTTCTCCACCCCCCACTGGCCAGAGTTCACATGGTCCCAGAGAAGATTTCTTGAGCTAGAAGCGAACCCTGTCCTTCCCTGAACCTCAGTCTACGATTGCTCCCCTTGGATGGGACACTTCCCCTCTCCTCTCGAGACAGTTTCTCGACACTGAGTACTCCAGGCCAGGCCTGGACAGACTGTTTTCTCTCAGGAGCACCGGCTCTGACCATAGTCCCCAGGTGTCTCTTACAAGGGCCAGTCTTTCAAGACCTTCCCTCTTTGCCTCTTTAGTCATTTGCGGCCTCCTGGACACACTTAGTTCCGTAGGTTTGCCTAGAAAGCCAGCCGGTTCAATCAATACCAGGCTCACTCCCTGACCCATCTCCTCTGCGCTGGTCTTCCGGTTTGCCTGCTCCCTTCCCTCTGTGGTTCTTAGCTCTGCTCAGGGTCTTCTCCTTACATCCTGCTGCCTGGGACCTGTAAAGTGAGTGTCAAGGCCTTCCACAAAAACTAACATTGCGGTGATATGAGACATGCTTACTTTTCCTAACTTCAGCTACCAGAGTCACTGGGCAGTGGCTTCTGGCTGCCAGAAGGAAGGCTCACCCTGCAGCCATGCTGCTGCCTGCAGACCTGACCTGCCTGTGGCAACTGTGGCTCATAATCCAACCTGCCAGCCATACAATCCAGCTTAGCATTGAGTTTATCACTTTATATTTTCACTCTGTTTTTTTTTTCTTTTTTGCTAATTGACATACTCACTAGTACATAATTCCCAAATATTACTTAACATCAATTTTGTACCATGTACTGCACTAGGCATATAAATATAACAATAAAACCCTATGAAAAGTTACTGTTGTTGAACATATGGATCCATTGAACTGTTATGATACATATATTCAACTCAAAATGAGCCAATGAAGCTATTTATCTAGCATCTTTCCTACTTATTGCATATTTTGGTTTTATTCATAGTTTGTTTTTCTTAGTGAGAATAATGATAACACCAACTCTACTCTTTTATCAATCTTGAAATTTCTACTATTATTAGTTATAGCCACCATGTTGTACAATAGATCACTAAAACATATTTTGCTTGACATTCTATATCCCCTTTGTTTCCTTGACCTATCCCTAACACCAGTGAATGAGATGGGGCTGCCTGACAAAAATAAACAAGAGATTTGTCAATTATAGTAATGATGTCTAGTAATGATTGAGAATCTAGTATACTTCACTCACTGCATGTTGATCTCAGTCTGTAGGGAATGTATTTAAAAGCACAGGCCACACTTGACTCCTTCCCAAAGTCATGGACATATTGGAAAGCCTGGTTCTACTTCTCCTGTCATAGACTCCACATTTTATTACAGTGAATTACTTTTATGCTACAAAAATTTAGTTTAATTTATGACATATTGCTTAATCATGTACCTAGTAGAATGTACTCCATTGTAAGTGATTTTATGCTGGAACTGTAGCAGCACCTTAAGCCATCATACCACACACATCAATGGAACTGAAATTTCACTCCATCATCAACCTGGAGTTTTCTTTATTCTTTTGGTTCTATGTATACTATTTCAGCATATGAATGTAAATACACTGTTGGAAGTATTCCATCATAAAGTGGTCTTTAGTGGTTTCAAAATTTAATTAGATTTAGAATGTAAATCCTTCATCAGGGGTTCAGAAACATCATAGGCTTAAAAGCATATGTGACCAGGAAACAGAAGAGGCAAACCATTAATTTAATAACTTCACATTAGATTGTTCTCTAAATGCAACAAGAATGACATTTCTGGGAACCTTAGACAACTGCATCCTTATTAGTTGAAGCAACATATTCTCTACCAAGAAAGCCCACAGGAGAATGATACTCTCATGTAGGAGATAAAGGAAGTAGAAAAGATCAATTTGATACCTTGTTAAGAAATAGCTTTTATTTCTTCAGTAAATATTTACTAAGGGTCAACACAGCTTCTGTGATCAAAGGTGATTAAATCTGATGCCACTGGCGTTTGCATAAGGCCAATTCTTGCAAGGATCAGATGAAGATAAAGGGCTAGCTAAAGAGCCTCGTTCCTTGAAATTTTTCCTTAGTCCCCATTCAGGGTTTTTATCTTTGTTACCCTTTCACAAGATACAATTTTACCATGACCAAAAGATGTTTTATCATTTTACCATATAGAAAGAGTGACATTTGTGAGCTGTGAGCCCAAAGCCTGCCAGTTGAGAAGTAATTGTATTAAGATTATATTAGTCCCTTAAATAATTTAAAAAAAATCTTACAGAAGAATTTCCCTAGTGTATATTCATCTAATCAAATATAAGGACAGGAGAAATGCCATTTGAGTTTTACAACCAGAGTATTTAGGTAATAACCAGTGTGCAGCCTGCTGAGGTGACTTTTATGATCTTGAAACCCTGGTAATCTAAATTTGGTCCCCTGATTTCACAAAAGAAGGGAACTAACTCCCAGATTTTGTTCTCTAACCTCCACATGTGCTGAAGTCCAGCTCCAATGGTGTTCAGAACCTGAAGGAGGATGTGTGGAAGGGACGAAAGAAGACTTGGACCAATGACTGTAATCCCCACACTATTGCCTTGAGATACTTCATGCCATCTTTATTTATATATTTATTTTTCTCAGCTGAAAAGTTTTACATTCATCTTCTCTTTTTTTTCATGAGAAAGTTATTTTAAGAAATTCCTATGGCCAACAATCATGTGCACATTGCATTTTCCCCTTCTTCTCCTCCTCAATTCCCTTGTTTTCCCACTAATTGATGAATTGTATCAAGAGAGTGAAGCACAGCTTCAGCAAGCAGTTAATATCTAACGCAGTATACTACTACATAACCAAGTGACCATGGTTGGCAGCAATTGTGGTTATAGTATAGAGAGTTGATGGATTATATACCCAGGAAATTCTGACTTAATTATTGGCACCTAGCATCTCTTTATATCCTGATCAGGAGATCTAATTCCTCTAACACCCAGGACTTTGAGCAAATTAATGACCTAAGCAGGTTCCTCATTCTTACTTGGTTCTGAATGCTCTCATTAAGTCTTAGAATCAATAATCCAGCAAGACCTTTCTAATTTTAATATAATCTGTTGTTTGGAACAGGTCAGTGGACAAATTATTGTCAGAACCAAGTTCCCACTGGAAGAGAACAAATGTACTTTAGCAGATGAACCCAGACCAGGCCCTCAAGTTGACTCAACCACGTCATTATTAACAAACAGAAGAATAATAGTGTGACCTGCTCTACTCCCAAGATCCTCAGAGACAAATGAGAAGGAATCATAGCCCGAGATGAGATTTCTTTTTCTGATCTAGGGAAATGTGAAAGTGAAAGTAAAAACTGAGCCAGGCAGTGGTGGCACACGCCTTTAATCCCAGCACTCGGGAGGCAGTGGCAGGCGGATTTCTGAGTCTGAGGCCAGCCTGGTCTACAGAGTGAGTTCCAGGACAGCCAGGGGTACACAGAGAAACCCTGTCTCAGAAAACCTTAAAGAAAAAAAAAAAAAGAAAGAAAGTAAAAACTGCCAGTAGCAAAGCCAAAAGTGCAAACACAATGCAAAAGCAAAACAGTAATTTCCTCAGGAAAAGCCAGCAGATTTTGCATGAACATCCACACAGGTCTTTGCCATATGGGGACCTAACTTCTCAGGCCTTGCCATAAGGAGGTCCATTGGAATTATACTTGTGAGTCATTTCCAAAAGAGGCTTGGCCACCGGCACACATGTATGACACATTTACAACCACACTTACACACATACATTTTAAAAGGTATTGTACATCGTACTTTTCCTGTATGTGACCCTTTTCAGGCCAAGGAATTGAGAATGGTGACTCTACCTGAAGGAAAAGCTACTGTTTACAGGCTGGAAATTAAAACAACTCTCTAATTATTCTCAAAACCAACACTTGACAAATAACCTAAATAGGCTTGAAGTAGCATCTGTTTAATAAAAAATAATAATAAATTGCCAAAGCTGTACATAAGTTTGATATCTGAGATACTGCAGTCATTCTTATGTTCTATCATACTTGAGAAATTCTGCAACTGAGAGAAATGTATGAAAAAGCATACTATTTTATCTTATGAAAAATTAATTAATTCACAAGTTATCTTCCATCTAAGATGAAGTTTCTATCCAGTGAATTTTAAAGACAGTGTGTGGCTTAGCTAGTTCCCTCGCTGCCACCATGTTTGTGCTCTATGTCCCTGCTCCAACACAACACCAGCTAGCCAGGAGTACCGGGGACCCATGCCAGCTGTGTAGACTCTATGGCTTCAAACATGGTTCTTGGTTCAGAGCAGACAATGCCGCCATGCTGGTGGTATCCGGTAGAAATGAGACTCTTAATTCTTAACGATTTTCAATGAATTTATATATCAGCAAATACTCAATACAAAAGATGCCCACACAATTAGAATTGTTGCCCAATATCAAACCTTTTGACATGAATAATTATTTGAGACTGCTAGAGACCCATACATCCACCTCCATTTTCTGCTCTCTCCTTCTCCTCTCCTTCTCTCTTCCTCTTTCCTCTCCTTCCTCTTTCCTTCTCCCAGCTCCACCTCTTCTTCTACTGCTTAATCACCAAGCTCCACTGGCAATACAATGGGGCAGGAAAATTCCTGCAACAAGCTTCTACAGAAATAAGTAAATGAAAAAAGCCTCTGTTCAGTTTCAGTACTTGAATAATTATGACAAAGACAATGGGCTTGAAAATGAATGTTCTCTAACGGAATTAATGTTGTAAGATTGTAAAATAATTTAAAAATTAACGAAGCAGTTCTTTAGTGATAATATTTATTCTAAATCAGGGAGTCACCAAATGACTATAAGATACAAAATGATACTCATAATTACAAATATTTTCAGTGGTTTATGAATATTTACAATTTGCCCACTGACATGTTTCAAACAACAGGTAGATGGTATCCAAAATGTTAGAAAGTTATTGCTGGATTATTGGTTCAAAGACTTAATGGATATCTGAATTTAAATAATTTATCATAAGTTATTAATGAAATAATTGAAACACTACATACTTATGAACTCAAAATAGTCAAAGTATTTTAAAATTAACCATTCACTACACTAGCAAAGGTCTGTTCTAACCATTGAAAGGAGTTTTGAAAACACACAGATGCAAAGATGGTAAAACAAAATGATACCACAAATAGAGTTATTAGAACATTGTAGAAGAGCTTAAAAGCTAAAGATTTCCCACTAGCAAATATATCATAGGTTGATTCATATCATATCATTGATTCAAATTGTAAGAGTATTAAAAGTATAATACAGCTTATAAACATAAAATCCCCATTTCAAATATTCTTAGCATGTAGAAAAAGATAAGTATGTTTTACTTCAACATCCTCGAACTATGTACAAGATGGTAGAAATTTGGACATGATTATGGGAGAATAAGCATGTATAGTGGGTGAAGAAGGAAGACAACCATCAAAGGCACAATATGTAACTAATGGAAGGCTGGCCTGCATAGTAGCTTATCTCTGAACTTCTCAGAACATTTGAGGACATTTTCACAATACATGACTTCTCAAGTGACCTATTCTGTGACATGCTTTGAAACATTTCAGGGTGTTCTCCTATTACTCATTCTGAACAGAGAGCTGTCTTGTGGGACTGCATAAGGGTATCCTGGGACATGATGGAGCAGGTGCCTAGAACCCCAAGACTCTGCAGATTCTGGGTGGGATTCTGCGTGAGAACCGGCAGGAGTTTGGCTCCCCCCAAAACCCAGGATCCTGAAAAGCAGTCACGGTCTCCATAGAATTACATTGTTCAGTCACATAGGCCAGGGCTATAGGCCTCAGGCCCTAGGGATTTACATACTAATGAAGGCCAGAGGACAGAGCAAATTAAACATGCCTCCCGCAGATCCTCCCCCAATCCTGCCCCTTTTTCCCTCCCTATATAACTCGGGACTGCCCTGAGTTCTGGGGGTACGCCTAGATCCATCTATCATCCGCCATGACAATAAACCTTTTTGGAACCAAAGACTTCCTCGTGTTATTGGGGCCTGCCGCCGCCAAGGCCTCCAGGCCGCTGGAACCATAGAATTTCCCCCGAATGTGGGACCCGCCACAGCAGTGGAAGCCCCTCTGGGGCCCCACCACTGAGGTGGCCTTTAAAATTTCCCCACATTTTGGCGCATCCAACGTGGGGCACAGGCAGCCGAGCTTCCCGCCCTGCTTGTCTGGTGCTGTGATGAGTCAACTCAGCGAAGATTCCATGCTTCTTCCATGCTGATTAAAGCTGCAGCTGCTTAATCTCTCACTTAGAGGATCTCTGCATTCCAGCCACGAGGACCCACATCTTCAAACAACCTGGCCAGGCCGCCGAGTCTGCTAAGCAAGTACAGTCTCTCCCATGGGTGCTGCTAGGGCCTCTTTCTTCTTCCCTTCTCCCTCTCCTTTTCTCGGCTGTGGGTTGTCCAATGTGAGCCCACATGCCCCCGTCTCAGTCCTGTGAGCCAAGGGCTTGAGACCAATCGGTCCCTGGCTGCCTCAGAGCACAGGGATCCCCAATCCCTTTCATTTTCTCGGCAGTGGGTTGTCCGATGTGAGTCCACATGCCCCTGTCTCGGTCCTAAGAACCAAGGACTTGAGACCAACCAGTCTCCGGCCAACTTCTGGCCCGGAGATCCCCAGTCCAAAAGCTCTACACACCCATGGAACCTGAGTGAAAAATCCCCATGCTGGGTGGGGCCCCGCCGGGCTCAACTGGTGTTGCAGGGAATAAACTCAGCCAAGATCCCGTGTGCTCCTGCCATGCTGACCTACTGCATCATGGCAGACACACAGACCCACAGCGCAACAGAGATTCATGCCCGCACGTGCCCACGCATGGGCTTACATCGTTCCCTACAGGTGGTAGAGGATCCGGACAAAGTCAGCTCCAAGAGTACCCCCTGCTGGCGCCCGCCAAGACCCTCTCCATGAAACCGTGAGTAACTCCAGCCTAGTCCCTAAGACTAGGCGGGTCTCTATCCTTTCTCCCTCTTTCTCTCTCCGCGTGTTTCGGGCCAATGTTTTCTCTCTGAATCTTAACTACCACTAGCTCCTGCCTGGCTCAAAAGACTAGGTCTCTCTCTCCCTCTTCTCCACGTGTTCACTACAAAATGGCGGAGACTACTTAATCGCCATTCTTTACCCCTCCCACCAAAAAATCACCCACACTCTGCCTGCCAAGAGGTTTGCCCCTCCCCCAGGGGTTTTTTGCGCTAAAATTCCCCCACTCCCCGCCATTTGCGGCCAGCTGGTTACAGCCCAGCTGAATCACCTGTAACAACAGGGCTGGCTCCCTGCTTGCTCCCTCCTATACTTTACCTTCTAAGTCATTTGGGGCCAGCTATAGCCCAGCTGGCTTGCCTGATAGCAGAGGGTCTGAGACTCAATCTACACCCCTTCGCCTCTGTTTACCTTACAGTTTCTTTCTCACAACCAAAAACTCCAGGCTCAGCCTAGAGAAACTGCCGCTGCCTGTCCTCCCCCAGCTAGCTGCTGACTCTAGGTGCTAGCCTCTAGGTGTCTCCCCGCCATAGCTCAGTCTCACACAGCCTTTCACTCCTTCTGACTCTGTTATCAAACTTCTATGTTTTTTGCTTTAAACTTTTCTTCAAAGTTAGCCTTTCTTTTCTCTAAGAAAAACAACAGGGGGAATTCCTTGGCCTCTCTGCTAGAACACCCAGTCACCAAGTGGTAGCCCAAACCACCACATGGCAGAACAGGCCTTTCCTCCACTACTTCTAAATCCGCCATTAATGCCTTTTCCCCTAACAGGAATTCCTAAAACAACAGTGTTTGTGCTTTTCAACCCAAAATTTTTTGCTTTTTGTTTAAATGTCTCCTTTTCACTCATGATATATTCTCAACATTTTTTTCAACTTTTAAAATTTCTTCAAGGTTTAAGTCATCTAAATCTACTTCCACAGGTTAAATCAACATGCTGATCACTATCTTCCAGCTCTTAATTAGCAACTAGTTTCCTTTTACAGACAAACTGTTGCTGCCTACATAATTAATATGATTTTCTTCCTCAGCCAGCTAAAACAGACTCAAAGGTGATTTCTAAGACTAAAATTTCCTCAAACACCTTTGCTTTCTAGGATCTGAATGACACACCATGACATACCTGATCCCAAGTAGCCTAATGCTTGCTACACACCCTTTACAGACATCCCCCTGCTGGGGTGCCGCTTCCCTGTTGTGATTATTCTATGGGTGCTCCCACAAGTCCAGCAGAGACTTGTGGAGCCTCCTGGAACCTGCCTAGGATGCCATGCTGTCTTCCTACAGCCACACCACCTGACTGCAGATTCCAGAGACACACTGAGATCCAGAGACACATGCCAAGATCCTGAGATGCTCACTGAGTCCTATGGACAGATTCAGACCTTCCAGCTACAAATGAGCTCTTTTGCCAAAGTCAAATAGCTAAAGTGACGTGTTAGTGAAGAAATCATAATGTCTATTTAGATTAATAAGATGTCATTACTCTCAAATTGTACAATATATATTTAACTGATTCAATGATCTCTTAGCTTCCCTACCCCCCCAACTCCCCTTACCCTGTGACGTGATTATGCTAATACCTCTAGCCTACATAGTGCTTTCTTTCGGCTTCCTCATCCAAAATTTTCACAATGACCCCCCTTTTTTTAAAAAAAGTAAAGGGGAGGAGATATGGGGCTGCGTAAGGGTATCCTGGGTCATGGTGGAGCAGGTGCCTAGAACCCCGAGACTCTGCAGATTCTGGGTGGGATTCTGCGTGAGAACCGGCAGGAGTTTGGCTCCCCCCACCCCCAGAACCCAGGATCCTGAAAAGCAGTCACGGTCTCCATAGAATTACATTGTTCAGTCACATAGGCCAGGCTATAGGCCTCAGGCCCTAGGGATTTACAAACTAATGAAAGCCAGAGGACATAGCAAATTAAACATGCCTCCCCCAGATCCTCCCCTAATCCTGCCCCTTTCTCCCTCCCTATATAACTCGAGACTACCCTGAGTTCTAGGGGTACACCTAGATCCATCTATCATCTGCCATGACAATAAACCTTTTTGAAACCAAAGACTTCCTCGTGTTATTGGGGCCTGCTGCCACCAAGGCCTCCAGGCTGCTGGAACCATAAGATTCCTCCTAAATGTGGGACCCACCACAGCGGTGGAAGCCCCTTTGGGGCCCCACCACTGAGGCGGCCTTTAAATTTTTCCCACACTGTCTGTGTACCACATGACTCACACTTTGACAAAAGGGCAAGTAGATGTGTCTCAAGATTCTAAAAGTTTTTTTAGAACTTCTCTTAACTAGATTTCTGTGGCCTGATTGGTTTAAAGCTGTCTTTCTTAATTGAACAATGAGTATCACAACAAATTAAATTCTAATGAGGCACAGCTTGGAGGAACTCTAAAAACATGGTTGGTGAGAGTGCAAATCCTTCTTTTAAAAAAAGAGGAATTTTACAATCCTAAATTGATCAACAGAGCCATTTTTTTCTGATAATACAACTTAATCCAATTGTGAGAAGACAGCAGGAGTCTAAGAAAATGCTGTATGTATAAAATTGAATGGAGTTCAACAGCTTGAAGTATTACTTAATTTGAAAGTGTTTATAAATTTTTGTATTAGAATTTCTTTATTAGCCTTTAATTTTCAGTTTGCCACCTCCTGTAGATATCTTATTACCAAAGGTCTCAACCTAGATGACAGAGAAATCTAATTAGAATGTATTGCATTTGTTAGCAACATTTTCTGGTTGAAGCTGATCATACCTCCATGACCAGACATGGGCTTAAAACTGAGACAATTTGAGAATTCTTCCCAGGCAAGCCATAAGGTATGACTAACTTTAGGCTGAAAAAATATAATTATCAGATACAGAGCTCTGAATTGTCTTGGCTTGAGAGATAACAAAAATTAGTTTGGCTACTATGTCCTACTATGTCTGGATAATGTGACACTCAGATAAGATAAAACTTTCTGACTAAATCATAGAAAACTCATAAACATGATTTTCATATATTATCTTTTAAGTAAAGTGAACCAAGTTAATAATAGAACAATGTCTGACCATTAACAGTAGATCATTCTGGCTAACCTTCTGCATATATGCTGCATCTATGTAGATATCACTGTAGAGAAAGAGAAAGTACAGAATACTATTTTCTGCAAAATTTTGAAGGGCCAACATAAAAACCGAATTCCTCCATTTAAGGACCAGCTCTGATTTCAAAAAGAACCTCATAAGAAACCAGCTCCAGGTACAAACCATAAAATTCAGAAATAAGGTCATAAAACCCATGCTCAGAAAGCATTGTGGAGATAACCACAAGAATGGGAAAATATCTTATCTCAGGATGGGCTATCTGTGCTGGGTAGTCCTATCTTATCCTGCAGTTAAATGTTCATGACATAGGGAAGCAGACTACCGACCACCTGGCCAATCAGAAACCAACCTCTGTGACCTCCCCAGCACTCACCAATGAAATTTTAGATTACCTAATCCATTCCCTAAATATAGAACAATTAATAGAGTCTCTATTCCTGAAACCTTTGTATCAAAACACAAAGAAACTGAAGATTTTCAAAAGTAGGTTTTCTAGAACAATCAGTATATATTCTTCAACAATTATGCATGCCCATAGATCAATGAAAATGTCAATATATTTAAAGCATTCATATTTCTCTTTGTTTTTAGGAAGGGTGTACAGGTCATTAAATAATTTTTAAATCAGGTTGCCAAGTATTTAATTTGTAAGTACCTCATGATTATTTCTTTTCTTTGTTGTTGAGGTTGACTCCTAATGTTTCCTTATTTTTGACAACAGCAAGAGCATAAATTTTCAAATAAACTTCTCTAAAGATCTGGCTTGTGTTAATTTTCAAATCAATATGAAGTCATCCATGTTTTGTCATGTATTATATTTTAGATCATCATTTAATTCCAATAAACAATATGAAACTTGCTTGGCAACTGACAGTAGAGATTCCACACAAAGAAATCAGAAGAAACAGCAAAATGAATTGCTAGGAAGGGACTTTAATCATCTAATCAAGTCATTTCTCTCTAATGTAAATCTTCTATTTACACTACACATTTTTATAATAAAAGCAAAATTCCCTTCCCTTTATAAAGAATCTCACATTCTACATATATTGCTATTTGATTCTATGAAACTTGGTCACAAAGAAGATATCAATTATAAGAATCAACTTGGGATATGATCTCAAAGATAAGAGTAGGTTGAGCCAATTATTAAATAATTCACATAAAGTCGGTTTATTGGGTTTTGTGATTGAGAGCAAAAGTTGCGTCAATACATCAAAATCACAGGCAACAGTATCTACTAGGTAATATTAATATAATCCATCAAGAACTTTATAGTACCACCATGGCTTCTGGCTCAGAAAGAAATTAATTATGTTGCTCTCAGAAACTGATGATGTTTTCTAGGTTTTAAAATTAACTACAGGCTAAAATTATCCTAACAAAAGACATGTAGTAAACTAGATATAATACTGATGCAGTCTACCTCATTATAAACTTAGAAGCTCACCAAGAGTACAAAAGAAATGTATCCATGGACAAAGCAACTCTGAGGGAAGCAAAAGTATTTTTATACTTATGAAATATAAATGAACTGATACAAGGAAAGCTGCTACCAGACACCTAACCAGCAATGCATATAAGTCCTCTAAACAATTTTCTCATGAGAATGAAAAACTACTTGCCTACACCAATGGCATTTATCATAAAATAGAGACTAGATAGAGTTACTAATCCTTGCTAAATTCAATGCTTTTATGACTTATTTTTAAAATTTATTATTATGCATATAATTATCCATTATGTTCATTTAAGAACATGACATGCATTTTTATTATCTCCTAATATCAATTCTTCTGATGACTCTTTTACTATAAAAAAGTTGGTGAAATACATAATGTTGTCTCTGTATATCAGTTCATATTATTAGTATACTAGTTTTTATTATAAGTTTGTCTTATACACAGCCTTGAGAGTTTTACAACGGCCCTTGCAGAAAATGAATCATTACCTTGTTCATTCATTTTTATTTAAACGTATAGTAAAACTTTATATGCTTTTAATTTTTTGCATGATTACATCATTCTCCTTTTAATTTTCCTACCTCCCAACCAACTTCCTTAATAATATGATAACTTTTACTTCCCTTTTCCGTCTCTTACGAATTGGGTTTCATCAGGAAGTTGGATTCATTACCTAAAAGATGTTGGAACTCATGAGACAAAGTAGTTGACTATGGAGCTTTCCTTACTTAATTTTATATTTTCAATTAATCTTACCCTCATATATTGAAGAACTCGCTATAAAAATTTCTCACAAGAAGTCACAGAATGAGAACACTATTAATAAAAATCTAGCTTTAGCAAATATTAAATAGAGAGGTTAAGTATAGAGTAAAGTAATACAGGAGCAGTACAGATATATCTTCCTAGGGAAAAACACAGCAGGTAGATAAAGATTGATAGAGAGTCATGCTGGAGTAGTAGTTCCAGGTAGGGAGGACATAAGGGTAGAGACAGGCAAACTTAAGAAGCATTCGAGGGATAGCAGAGACACCTAGTACATTAGAAGCTTCCTAAAATGGTTGTACAAATGAAGATAATTAAAATGAAATAGCCAATTATCTTACTATGTTTTATTATTATCCCATAGAAACTTTTTTTTTGTTTTTTGTTTGTTTGGTTTTGTTTTGTTAATTTTTCAAGACAGAGTTTCCCTCCCTGTACATTCCTGGATGTCCTGGAATTCAGTTTGTTAATCAGACTTGTTTGTTTTCTAATGAGAGACAGAAAACGGGTGGATCTATATGGGAGGGAGATACAAATTAGCTTAGAGGAGTAAGGAGAGGGAAACTGTAATGAGATTGTATTATGTGGGGGCAAAATTATTTTCAGTGAAAAGGAAAAATAAAATTATAAACAAGAAACAGTTATTAGTTGCAGAAGAAAAAGATAAAGTGAAACCACTATGTTGTTGGTGTATTTACCACTCCATTATATAGGAAAACTTTACCCTAGAACAGTAGATCTCAACCTATGAGTACAGAGGTTCCATATCAGATAATCTGTATGTTAAAAATTTTCAGCATGATTCATAGCAGTAGCAAAATTATAGTTATGAAGTAGAAACAAAATAATTTTATGGTTGGGAATCACTACAACATGAGGAAGTAAACTAAAGGGTAACAACTTTAGGACGTTTGAGAAACACTGCCCTAAGACATTGAGACTGGCCTGAGAAAAAGTAGAATATCAGCACAAAACAAAGAAGCTGTGCTGTTCAGATCTATCTAAGTTTTCTCATATTGCCTAATCATATAAATCCCTCCATCCGCAATAACCAAGCAGGAGCTGAAGAGTCAACAGACAACTTAATTATAGATCCCTGATTTTAAACAACTTCTTTTCTCATTACAATTTAATACTTCTGCATTCCAGACTGCTTGTGGTCAGTGTGTGTTAGCCACACTTGATTTCTATTGGACTAGAAACAGAGATATAAGTCAATGTCTGTAGCTGCTGGTATTATGAATGCTAATTATGTTCTCTCCAAAAAACTACTGACAAGAGAGTGCCTGCATGTAGCTTCTGGGAACCTGCACCCCTGTTGAATCTAACTGGTAAATAAAGATGCCAACAGGCAATAGCTGGGGAGGACAAACAGAGGCAAGATTTTAGGATTTCCCTGGGCTTGAGACCCCAGGAGGAGGAGAGAGAGGGATCTGCCTTGCTAGGAATATGAAGGAGAGGAGAAGCACTATGCCTGAGAAGAGTGCAGGACAGAGAGGCATAGCCACTATGTGGAGAAGCTGGGAGAGCGAGGCCCAGAGGGCTGTACAACTGGGTCTAGAGCAGTCAAGATAGAACATAGAATTAGTAAGTAATAGTACAGGATTTTTGGCAGGATGTAGGTGTTAATGGCATGCAGGTTAGTCAGTGACCTATCTATTGTGCTGTTTAAGGCATATTAAAATATAAAGGCTGTGTGTGTGTTTTGTTGGGGAACATAAACCATTGGGATGAATGGTGAATCCTGCATCAGGATTTATGAAAAGTTAGTTCAACACATGGTCAGCCTCTTTGTGGTTTGAAAGGATTTAATCGACTATTAGAATTACTGGGAAGCAATGCATCAGACTAGGCATAGAGCATCATTGTTGTGATTCTGACACTCCAATGCTTGAAACAAGATTTCTGTTAAACTGGCCTAAGATACACAGTGAGTTTCAAACTAAACTTAGTCTAGTGTGAGATCCTGTCTTAAAATTAAATGAAGGAAAAGAAAAAAGTGATAAGTTTTGGAAGTATTATGGCAAATTAAATCTGTCATACCAAAAAATCTGGAATACATTTCAGTCAATAATTTTAAATAAAATAGAAATGGCAATATTCTAACAGTATCAAGAGAGATTTGCTTAAAAGTTAGACATTGACAATGATGAGAAAACAAGTTTCCAAAAGGTGAACACAAGTATTAAATGACATTTCCAGACTTTTTGTTCATTTCTTCCATTTCATGTTTATATAAGAGTTAATATAATAGACACAAATATTTGAGTCATTAAATACAATGAAATTCGTCTGCTACAGACCTGCCTATATTTTTACAATCCAGATTTCACAGTTCTGGAAAGTGCTATGCATGTTGCTAAAAGAGAAAGGTAATAAAGGATGAAATATACTCAGATATGAATCCTGGGAGCTATAATAATGACCTACCTACTAAGAGATGCCCAATAGTATAATAGTGGCACAACCATCCTGAGTGTAACCAAGCACTTTCTGGATGGATTTAAGTCCCACTCCATAATATGAAAGTCGTACATAGCACTATTATCAGGCTAAGAACTCATCTTTAGGCAGCTCATAGGCTTTAGGGGAGAACTTACTACCATTATCCTGCTAAACTGCCATATTAAACAAACTCTTAATGACTTATGGTCCTTGGCCCTCATGTAAGAAGCTTCTGTCTACAATGGCAAGCACAGTGGCACAAAATTAGTCAAGGTGCAGAGAATAAGATGTAGAGTGCTCATCCCTAAAGGATAAATATGTACCAGACCCCACATTCCAAGGCTCAAGGATCTTTGTGGAAGAAGTAGAAAAGAGTTTAAGAGCCAGAGATGGTGGATGACAATAAGAGAACAGTATCTTCTGTACTCAGCATGGCAGCTGCACATATTAACACACAGTGGTTGCCACAGCATGCACAAAATCTGTACTGGCCCAATTTAGAACAAACCACAGCATGGAGAAGGTGAGTTGGCCACAGAAATCCACCCCTAACTGTGGAGGTATTGGCAACTGCTATCAGCTGGGAGCAGTAAAGACAGTTTTCTCTAAAATTGTACCTCCCAGTAGTTAACCAAGCTCCAGTGGATGGTCACAAATCCAAGAATATTTGGAAAGCATAAATTAGTCTTGAAAGATAAAAAAAAAAAGGGCACAAAGTTGGTCAGGTAGTAAAACAGTTATGGATCTGGGAAGAGTTGAAGGAAATGATAATATGATTGAAACATGTATAAAACACTCAAAGTATATGTAAAACAGATATATAACCTCAGTTATGTATAGAACAACTCTCTCAATAATTAGGATGTTTATATCTTAAGTCATAAAATATGGCTACTGTTTAATCCCTTTTGTTAATCAATAAAGTAATAGTGAGTTTTATAATCAATTACATATTATATTCAATAAAATAAAACACTGGTATTTAGAGACCAAATCCAGAACCTTGAAACATAGTAATCAACCACTCTACCATTGAGATATATCCCTAGTTCTTCCTAAGTTGCATTAAGAATTCCCAGCCATAAAACTTTACAGGTTACAATTTTACTTAGTCATTTGGAGAATGAAAATAGAACCAAGAATCATGGAATATAACTATAGCAAGAGCATTTGGAATTTGGAGGCCAGGGAATCCTGAATTTTGGGCAATCCTGTGATAGTAAGATTCTGTCTAAATAAATAAATTAGATAGATAGATAGATAGATAGATAGATAGATAGATAGATAGATAGATAGTGGAGCCGGGCGGTGGTGGCACACCCCTTTAATCCCAGCACTTGGGAGGCAGAGGCAGACAGATTTCTGAGTTTGATGCCAACCTGGTCTACAGAGTGAGTACCAGTACAGCCCAGGCTATACAGAGAAACCCTGTCTCAAAATAAAATAAAAAAATAAATAAAATAAAATAAAATAAAATAATAAAAAGAATGATAGTGGCGTTCCAGTCATTACAAACTAATATATATATATATATATATATATATATATATTAGTTGACCTTCTTAACAATAAAAATCATAAAAAATAACTTTCAAATCCTGTTTAACTCCCCTAAACACCATCAGATAGGCTCTGATCTGGGGAGTGATCAATCTGCTTTTCTATCACTCTAGGAAAAGATGATAAACTGAAATCTGAAAGCAATATTAAAGACATTATTCTTTAGAAAACTTTAACAGACTCTCTCAGTTGAAAGATTTAGTGATGCTCTGTCAAAGATGTGTCTATTAAAAACAAATTTTCAGGTTCTGTTGTAAAATACTTCAAAGTTAAAAATAAATAAAAATATATTGACTTACATTGTATAGTCTTTTCATACCTATGCTTTCACCTTTAATGTATGAGAATAAAGCAGAAGACAGCCATCTTCTGTGCAGATGGTGATAGAGAAATACAAAACTAACTAACTCTGAAGCAAATGGTTTATGGAACAGTAGTTTTTAGTTTCATTGGCTATAAAATCCAGTGTTTACAGGTTCAAAATAAACATAAACCTAGCTCAAATGTGTAACTTTTTCAATGTTTAGATAGCAGTAATTTTGACACTATACGTTAAAATCATCTCCATGTTTTCACATGGGGCTGTGTAATTTATCATTTATGCCATTTAAACAAATGCAAAAGAACTTCAAAAGCATGTAGAATATATGCAATTATATATGCAGTTATAAAGAAAGAAGTCCCATTAATATTTAACAGTCTTATCATGACCTTTAAAAACATTCATATAATTTACGTTAATATAATATTGCTTATATATCAAAATATAACTTAATTATATAATAACATTTAATATTTTCTATAGAAATAATAATTGCTTTTGTGAGAGAAAAATTGGAAATTTCAATATGTTAGGAATATAGTTCAGCTGAATGAGTGCTTACCTAGAATGAACTAAGCCTTGGGTTTGGTTGAGGGCCTTCAATAAAGTAGGCATGGTATCAACATACACTGTTATCCCAGGCTTCCAGAGGAACAAGAAGGGCAATTTGAAGTTCCAAGTCATTCATGGTTTCATTGTTAGTGAATTTTGAGGCTACAATTCGGTAGGCTGTAGGAAATCATGTTTCAAAAATTAATTAAAATTTCTTATTTTTTTCTTTCTTAATGATGTCTGTGTTGGAAACACTTTGCACAGCAAATTTAATCCTCAAAATTCAAGATAAAGAGATGAGAATGATGCCTAAGACATGTGAGGTAGCCAGGCATGGTGGTTCTGCCTGTAATCTTACATTAGGAGGCTGAGAGAGGAGTATTACATGACAGATGTTCAAGGCCAGCCTAGACTGCATAATGAGATGAGGCCAGGTAAAGCTATAAATTATCACGCTGACCCAAAAACAAACAAATAAAAATACAAAAAGCTAAAAATTCAAAGTAAAAACTGTATAATGAGCTAGAAATTGCCACAAAAGCTGAGAGCCTGTGTTCAGAAAGCACATGGAGAAAGCAAAGAATGAACTCCTACAAGTTCTACACGTACCTCCACATGTGTGCTTTGGCATGCATGTACAGGCTGTACAATGGTGCACATGTAGGCCAGCAAGGGTACACACACACATACACACACACATTTTAAAAAGTATAATCAAAACTTTACTACTGCTAAAATATTAAAATGATTAAATTTGAGTAAACTAATTTTATGTTCATTGTTTTTCATGTAATTCTGTTGCATTCATTCCTAAATATAATCATGGTAGAAACATCAACTAGAGGTAGAAATCCATGAAAATTTTACGTTTTCCTTATCAAATAGGTTTTTTTTTAATTTTTTGTTTGCTTTGGTTTGTCTTAGTTTTTGCCTTAGGAATCCAGTTTCTTATGAAAGCATGAAGGTCAGTAGTGAAAATATATGGGCATGAATGCTTGATTTACCTATAGATGAGGAGATCTCATTCTATATCTAGAATAAATGAAGTTAATTTAGATTTTAAAAATCATCCTTGGGATAAAAGAATTTTCATACAAATAAACCAAATGACTTAGTCAGACTTCCCATATTTGTTTATGGGGTGAAGGTTAATTCTATATATTGAAGAATTACCGAGTAATATTTTCCAGGATGCTGTGGATAATAAACAGGAGCACAAGTAACCATTCTCCCTAATCTCATGAATCAGTAATCCAAGGGTGGAAGAAGGACTGGAGAGGGCAGGCAGGTTCCTGTTCTCAGAAAAAGACACTGCAGGCTCTACTGAATAAAAATGCATAAAGAGTTCCTATTCATTTTCACCACATAATTTTGAGGAATAGGAAAATAGGCCTCAGCAGTAATTTTTTTTATTTCAATAATTTTAATGCAAACTTATTGGCTGCTCCTCCATAACTAAGCAGGTAAATCTACTTCTGATATTAGAGTATGGGCAACTTTTATGAGCAGCTACACCTTGTACAAACAGGTATTAGAATAACAATCTTGACTTATCATTAAATAAAAGTTTGATACTAGTGACATAGAATGACTCCAAATGAAATATGAAGTGTAAAAATATGTAAATATAAAATTATGAGCTTATTTGCACAAATACCAAGTTTGCCTCAAAAAAACAATAATTTGTTTTTATCATTTGGAAAGACTGATATGTTTTGACATGACATGCTTTGTGTTTGGGCATGCATCCATGTAGGTGTGTGAAGGGGAGAAAGAGAGAGAGAGAATCGGAGAGAGAGAGATATTTTCATAGAAATGCAAAATCTTCCAATTAAACGAGAATAAAGTTATATGTATATAGTGAAGTCCCTTGACGAGTTCACCAATAAATTTCTAGCTGAGAATTTCATTTTCTCTGTACTTCAAGGAACACACTGGAAAGCAAAGATAAAAGAGGATTCCCAAGTAAGTCATCTACTAATTTTGAGGTTGCCAAGCAGAGTTTGATTTTTTTGACTGTTTTTTTTTTTTGTTGTTGTTGTTCCAGAGTTCTTGATTCGTTTATACTTATAAACAAATCCCTATCATTCTAATTGCATGGACTATTAGGAGTATCTCCCAATAGAATTGTGTCAACTTTCTGTAAACAATTAATTAAACATCCTTGTTAATTTTTTTATCAAGCTTTTACAGTGTGTTAGAATATCTGTAATCTAAAGTGAAAGTCCCTTTCAGGCCAAATGATTACTTACTTCTTCATTTGGATGACTCTTTATTTTATGGATTACAAGGGAGGATTAAAGCCATTGGAGAAATCACCTTAGGCAGAATGTGTTTGTGCTGATAACAGAATTATGTTCCATGGTAAAAAAGAAGGCAGGCCCTGTATCTCATTAACAAACCAACTGATAAAACAAATCAAAGGAGGAAACTTCTAGCCTGATATACTGAGCCCAGCTGAAAGGAGTGCAGAAGATACAACAATCAACTTGAAACCAATGTGATGCTTGTAAATCATGTTGTTCATCTAAAGGGGACTCCAAGAAACACACCCTCTAATGAAGGGAAAAATCAGTAATCCTACCACATTCTCCCAGCTCCCTCACAGTGGCATAACTTTTCAAAGATTAGTGTGAAACAGTCCCTAACAGGCCAAAGACCAAAAGAAGGACATGACTGGTAATGATATTAAGTATATTTAAAGTGTCTATTCACTTAAATTGCTGGATATCACAGACTTCTGAATCCATTGGTTTGCATATTTGCTGTTGGTGTATTTAGTTGCTTTTAGACTCTTCTGAAAAGGTTCAGTTAATCAGGCCTGTGTAAATGGGGCACATTACTGAGTTAAGTGTTGCAACCTTACTTCCATATTTTTTAAATTCCTGGTCCTGTCTGATTTCCCTCAATTATCATGAGAAGCCATTCTATTTCATTTTGTTACATATCATTTTATTTTGTTACATATAAGTACATTTTTGCTCTTGTGACAGGGTTTCTCAACATACTCATGATTTTCCTAGAATTCACTACCTAGATCAGAGATCTATGGTCTCATTTCAGAGACCTCCCTGCCTCTGACTCTCAAATGTTATGGTTAAATTCATACATCACCATACTCAGGTCTATGAGCACATTTAAACACAACAAGTTCTCCATTCAGGGACACTCCTGAGACACACCTGGCCTCGCAAGTTCTGCTTAGCCCTAGAGAGAGATTTCACAAACACTTCATTGTATCTTTGAGTTTAAATCCAGAACAATGCCGCCAAAGCTGCCAAGTTCTCCCTCTTGATGGGGCTAGAACTTGGCCCATTGTAAAATTACATTTTAATCAGCTTTCTGTTGTTGACAGTATCCTTCACTTCTTAAGTTTTTCTTTAATCCCTTTTAGCTGGGTGGGGTTTTGCCCTGAAGACCATGCTTTCCTTTTTAATCTTTTAAAAATGATTTATTTATTCACTTTACAATCCAATATCAGACCCCCCCCTCCCAGTACCCACTCATGAAGATCATGGGACTGAAGCCCTGAGGGCCAGCAGAAAGAGTGGAAACAGGCAACTTAGGGAGGTAGAAGGTTAGGGGAACTCTCCAGAATGCACCAGAGACTTGGGAGGTGAGAGACTCTCAGGACTCAAAGGGAGGGATCTTAGATGAAATGACCAACAGTGGGGGGAGGGAACTTAATAAAGCCCACCTTCAGCAGAAAGACAGAGCATCAAGTGAGGGAGGGGGTTGGCATTCCACAGTCAAAAGTCTGACCCATAATTGTTCCTGTTTGAAACAAGTGCAGAGATGGAAACAGAGAGGAGCCTGAGGAAAAGAAGGTCCAGAACCAGGCCCAAAGTGGGATCCAGCTCAAGGGGAGCTCCCAAGGCCTGCCACTATTACTGAGGCTATGGAGTGCTAACAAAAAGGAACCTATCATGACTGCCCTCTGAAAGACCCAACAAGCAGCTGAAAGAGTCAGATGCAGACATTTGTACCCAACCAATGGACTGAAGCTGTGGACCCCCGTGGTTGTATTAGGGAAAAGCTGGAAGAAGATGAGGAGGAGGACAACCATGTAGTTAAACCAGCAGTCTCAACTAACCTGTACCCCTGAGATCTCTCAGACACTGGATCACCAACCAGGCAGCAAATACCAGCTAATATGAAGCCTCCAACACATATACAGCAGAGGGCTGCTGGATCTGGGTTCAGCCAGAGAAGATGCACCTAACCCATAAGAGACTGGAGGCCCCAGGGACTTTAAAGTTCTGGTAGGGTGTAGGGGGATGAGAGGTGAAGACAGGGAAATGGGGAGGATGTATGGGATATGAAACAGTCAGAGGGCAGACAGGGAGGCAAATAAAATCTGCAGTGGAAATAAATAAATAAATAAATAAATAGATTTTTAAAAAGAGTGATTTACTAATAATCATATGATGTAGTCAATATTAGGCTGTTTTGAAATCTCTTTTGCTAATCTTTTAATCTAAAACTCTAAATTTTCTCCAGGAAAAGTTTTAGGACAGGTGCTAAAAGTAGCCACATTCTTTGCAAAATTATAACAAAATGGTGTCTAGGCCACTTGTTAATATTCTTCTCTAAAACTTCTTCACTTGCTACCCACAGTTCAAATCCCCTTTAGCACTATCTTCCATGTTCCTACTAGAATTGACCATGATGGTTCATTTACAGCCTCCAACCACTTCTTTAGTCCAAAGTCTGTTATATTTGTTCAACAAACAGGAAAGTACTGTTAGGCCTATGTCAGCAAAACCCCACTTTTGATACCAATTTCTATCTTGGTCAATATACCATTGCTGGGAAGAGACATCATGGCCAAGTCAACTGTTTTAAAATAAAACATTTAATGGATAGCTTGTTTATATTTTCAGAGGTTAATCTATTATCATCAAGGTAAAGACCATGGTATCCTGCAGGCAGACATGGATTGGGTCTAAAATGGGCCATTGAAACGTCAAAGCCCACCCTCAGGAACACATTTTCCTCCTAATTATTCTACTCATTTCAAACAGTGGCTTTCCCTGGTAACTAAGTAGTCTAGTGTATAAACTTATGGTGGCCATTATTATGCAAACCACCACACTTAACTCGCGACCCAGTAGTGCTTTCCCAGGTAATTTTGTCAGAGAAATGAAAACACTGCACAATATTTGTGTTTAAATAGTTGTATTTGCTTAGTAAGCAAAGGAAAAACAAATGTTCTGTACAACATAAAAGGTTAAAAATTATTCAGGTATATGTACATCATGAAATACTGCTCAGTAGAATTTTTATTTTTATTCTTCTGATGCTTGAATCCAGGGTCTCATAAATGGTAATCATTCATTCTATGACTGGCTTATATTTCTAACCCAGAAATGAACTTGTACATAACAATTTGAACAGATCTCATTCTAAATGAAAAGAAATCTCAGTATATTCTTTTCACATAACTTTACCAAAGTGCAAATATTGATACATTGATTAGTGCTTATCAGAGGTTAAATGTGGTTCAGGAAACGGTATGAATACTGGTGTAACATTGAGAGATCATTCTAGTAATGAATAAGTTCTATGTGTACAAGGTTTATCAAATATATTTACACACACACACACACACACACACACACACACACACACACACATACAGCCTGATGAAATTTGAGCATTGAGAACCAGAAGTGAACACAAGGTGATACCCCTGACCAAGAATCTATTTACAATAGATATCTACTGGGAGAGTAAACACATTTTTCTCCAATTTGTGTCACTACCAACTGGGATATCAACCATACTCCAGGGCAAGTCATATGGCCAAAGTAGCTGGCCAACACAAAACAGCACCCCTCTGTCTCTCTCTGTCTCTCTGTCTCTCTCTCTCTGTCTCCCTCTGTCTCCCTCTGTCTCCCTCTCCCTCCTCTCTCTCTCTCTCTCTCTCTGCATGAAGGGATGGTGTAAAAGATCAGAATACAACTTACATTCTTTACAGGAACTCTCTTTCTCCACAGTGTGGGTCTCAGGAATAAAACTCAAGTTGTCAGGGTTAGAAGCAGCATCTTTACTCACAGAGCATTTTGCCAGACCCAACATTGCTTTTTTCTATAATTTTTAAATACATTTTCTCTAAGCTTTCTCTGTGTACTAATTTATTTTGCAGCTCATCCTTCTTGTGGTCAGTGAATTTCATTCTTGGGACAAGGACCTGAGAATCAGATTCAGTAAGAGTTTTGTGTGGCTGAATGGTAAGCTCCAAGGATTCCTGTGTTACGCACACCTGAGATAAGGAACTCCCCCTTCCCTCCTCCTCTTTTCCCAGTACATTCTTTTTCCTCTTTTCACCACCATTTTGCATCACATATGAAAATTATGTATTTACTATTTACATAAACCCAGAGGCAGTGTATTATTTTTACTAGAAACCTGTAGTTGAACCAACAGAGACTTTTTAAAAAAAAATGTCTTCAGGGTTTTGAGTAGTAAGTGGTTGAATGGCAGGAATGGTTGCAAAGCATCCTTCTGTAGCTACTCTGGGAGACCATGGAACATGCACTATACAGAATGCAGCACATTTTCAAACAAACAAAGTGTTTTGGTACCGAGCAAATGCTGAAAAATACAACGCCTGTGGTGGTATGACATTTACACAGAAGGGAAAGAATGTCTTATGTCTGGCTTAGGAAAAGGTGAATTACCCCAGAAAATGAAAAACCTACCATAATATTTAATATAGAATTTATCGCTATAAACATATTTCTTTAAGGGCTTCTGATTAGTTGAATGTTGATTTTGTCTGTACAGGAAATTCAGTCTACTGTGGATATGCAGACCATGGAATATAACTAACTGGTACAATTATGTAATCATACATCTCAGAACATTCTGTATATAACATAGACATCTTTACTTTTGGTATTATGGAAGTAAACGAATATATTTTCTTGCTTAGCTAACATAAATTCTATAGTTCCTTATTTGTTTAAAAAATGTCATTTAAACTGGTATATTTATTTTTTTTCTTGATGCCTTTCAACCCTCACAACTGGTCCAAACGTACAGCACTTACAGAAGTACCCACTGAAGTTTTGCAAAGGACCACACATACTCTTTACTTTATCTGTGATCTTTGTCTCTTGCTTACTATCCAAGGAATAGGCTTATTATTATAAAGGTCATGAATGGCATTTTGTAACTTGAAAGTAAATATCTAATATGGTTGCTGGCAATACCTATACCTAGAGTGTTATAGTGACATTGACCAATGTAGAGGAAACAAAGGTCATTTCATTTTATCTTTTTGTTATATTTACCAAAACCATTATTGTTACAACCAGTTTGCCATTACTTTGTACTGTCAGTCTTCATTACTGCCACCGTGACTTATATAACAAAAATCACAATTTTAAGGCTTATAAACGAAAAACAAAAACAGAATTCACATTTACCTCATTGTCCTCATTAAATTTGAAGACATTGGCTGCATTGTGAACAGGTAATGTTCCTATCATCAGTCACTTGTTAAATGGATTCTTTCAATTCCCATTTCTTCTACTGCACTGACTCAGACTCTATCCAGGTCAAGAATTATTTCTTACCCATACTCAACCTTTTGCAATATTTATTATCTGGTTCAAGCATTAGATTTATATCTAATGTTCTAGTCACTGTGGCAGAAAGACACCATGTTGATGAATTTTTGCTACAGATATATAAAACCAATGATGTTCCAAAGCTCGATGTTAATGTAACTTATTATATTGAGGGGGAAAGTGTATGTGTATGCATATTGGTATTTACATGGCATTCATACCCATTTTTTCATAACAAATACAATTTATTTTTATCAAAAATAGGATAATTACCACTTCAATGAAACCTCCAAGGGAGAAAAAAGTGTTCCACACACCAGGCAACACAATCCAATTGCGTTATTTAACTGTTTAATATTTTTAAAGTGTTTAAAACGATTATTTTGGTGTAGAATTAATTTGTTGTCATGATTGAGTCAAAATAAATTGACAACTTTCTGCAGAGGAGGTTTGCAAGGGGAAAATATAGTTCACTGTTGAGTATTAGACGGCTCATTATAATCACAAAAGTGATTTTTATGACTCTGGTTCAGGTGTATTGGAAGAGATTCATTTCTTTGTCCTTTTCAGGTTAAGAACAGTTGTAACTTCTGAAAACAACATAAGATGTAACTATGAGAGAAAGAAAACAGCAAATGATGGGAAAGAGAGCTTGGAAGACTAGTATATTGGACACAAGACACCTTCCAGCTGACACTTGTCTTCCCAGTAACAGAACACTGTCCTGCAGGCCCAGCATTGCTTGCCACGGATTAAAATGGAAGATGGTCCCAATTATTTTTCTCTGTTACAGGTTTAAAGCGTTCTAAAAATATTTCCTGTGCCCAGAGCTACCAGGAATGAGTGATAACCTGGGAATCCTATCCAGTGTCAGTGGGCAGAGGAAATATTCCTCCCACAGTAAAGGTCCCAGAGTTTCCAGCTGTAAAGGTAAATGGAGATAGAACATCCCAAGGAAATCTCTTTGACCCAGTGAGCATAAGTCTCATGGACAGACAGTTGACTAGTTGCATCTGAGAAAATCTCTTCCTCCTTTGTAGCAGAAGTAAAAGCCCCATTGGCACCAACTAGATGAAGTAAGCCATACAGACCAGGCTTCAACTGCAAAAGTTGAACGGATGATAGTTGCTCAAATATTTAAATAAGGCTCAGTATTATTGTACTTAATAAGGAAAATATATACCTACAAAAACTGGATGAAACCATGAAGTTTTATTTATTATTTTCACTATTTTTGTACAAATTCAGGTCACTAAAGTTTATTCTTACCATTTAATGAAAACACTCTTTTGATTGTTTTGTCTTATTCCCCAGGTTCTGATATTCACTGTGTTATTCGCTACTTCTGTTAGTCCAAACTTTTTATATTACAGAGATATAAATGAGCTCGTCCAGGATTTTTACTGCCGAGATTACTTGAAAGGGTCTGTGGGAGATTCCTACTTCATAGGTTAGATTCATAAATGTAAGGAGCTATTTCATAAATGTACACAACAAACGTGATTATTGTATTGATTGTTAATAATAAAGCTCACTATAAATCAAGAGAATAAGTATGATTGTTAAAATTAGTGTGGTTAATCAGAAAATTCCATGATAAAAAGTAAAAAAAAATCTTAGTGTTCATATCTAATTAGTGAAATATGAATTAAAATGGATTATATATCCAATGTTTAAATTAAAGCAATTTCACAAGAGAAGAAAATGGGAAATGAACTTCACATTTTCTACAGAGCAAAAAAACTCTTTAACGAGTACAAACATCACTTATCATAATAGAAATAGAAAAAATGATGAGTGCTATAGTAAACTCAATCTTCTAGTGCATCAAAAGGCAGCAAAAGAGAATAAAAGATAAGCCATAGATATGGACACTAAAATGTATGACAAATGACTCGTGTCAGTATTCTAAATAAAGGATAACTATGATACGATATCATATAAGAAAACAACTCAAAATAGCGAAGGTGGCAGATTTTGTAAGGTAAAGCCAACTCAAACCAAAGCAACTACATTAAAAAATAATCACAGAACCATGAATTAAAATAAACTGAAATATGTATATATCCAAAGAGTTATAATATTTACACAATGATAGGCATTATTAAATGTTGGAGAAGACATGCATCAAGTAGAATGTTCTTGCATTACTGATAGTTATAAATTGAGACACACTATACTAATGAGTGCGTAGGTATTACTTAGAGTCGAACAAACATTCTTTGACAGAATAATTTTTACCTGCATTTTTATTTAAGGAGTAAGTACATATGTCCATTAAAAGTCATAAAAAATACTTAAAGCAAATTTATAGTAAAACCACAAAATATAACTATTGGTTCATTAGAATAGAATAGGGGAATAAATGTTATTATATAACATTATGTAAAATATAAAATTAAATGAATATATTAAAACAATGGACAAATTAAAGATATCTTAGAAATGTAATTGAATAAGAAAATTCCTGTACAGAAAAGAAAAATCACTGTTCTATTTTTGTGAAACTGAAACAGACTGAAAAAAAATCTATGCCTATAGAAGTCACAATAGGTGCTATTCATGAGGAATCATTGACTTCTAATGGCAGGAAAAAAAAGGTAAAAATTATGTATATTGGAATACTGAAGTTGTTTCCTTTATTATTCCAGGTAGTGATTACATAGCAACTACAAAGTTTCATGAAATATACACATCCATTTTGTAGCAGAGTTTTATCACATGGTTTTCTTCAATGAAAACAATAAAAGGTAGAAACTCAACATCTGACCTAACATCAGTTAAAACATAATAAAATACATTAATCATTGGAAGGATGCAGATAAATACATGATGGATAATAATTTAAATCCCCAAATCATAAAGAACAGACACATACACAGACACTAACACACACACATACACAAACAAACACACACAAAGATGGAGGCAACCTAAAACAAATTGCTGTTAATGGTCTGGGAAAAATAATATAAAATGAGTCATTAATGAGCAAACAAAATCTGAAGAAATATGCAAATTCATTTCAATCAGACATTCATTTTTTTGGTTATCTGTATTTGAATGCCCATAGATAATTACCCCATATAGCATTTAAGGTAATATGATAGTCTATAATATTTTGTAAAATATTGATCACTATCTCTTAGTCTTAGACTTGCAGATTTTGCACTACTTTTTAAGTTGATTTCTGAGAAACATTTGCCTAGCGATCTTTGTGTCTAAAAACTAATCAATACAATATCCAGCAAACAAGCAGCTAGTTGCTTATATCATCAAGCACCAGGAAAGCACAAACATGGTAACCAAAGGATGAATTAACTTCACAAACTGTGACCGTATGAGTATTTTTTTAAAAGCCAGGTAAATCCCTACCATGTGATATATTTTGAAATAATGATTTTACAACATAGATAAAATAAGCTACATTTTGGATAGAATACTTTATTAAGAAATTTCTAGTTCATACTTTTGTTATTGTTGTTGCAATTATTGTAATATGCACTCTCTCACCTCCAAATCCTTCCATATACCTTTTCCCACTCTTCTTCGAATGCATGACCTCTACTAAACACTTTCAAATCTAAGGCTCAGATACCATGGATGGAGAGCAGCTGAGAAAATTTACCAGCCAGAGTATCAGGGACTTTATTGTGACATTGTGTCATATTCAATTGTCATTCTACATCTTTTTTTCTGAATTTTGTAACAAACTATTATTTTGTTAAACTTCTTTTAACTAATAAGTAACATTTCATATTTAAGTTATACAATTTTTTTTTGAAACAGGGATTCACTGAATAACTCTGACCTGGAAGTTGCCATGTGGAACAGGCTGGCCTCAAACTCACAGAGATCTTCTTGTCTCTGGCTTTTAAGTGCTGGAATTAAAGCTCAATGGTGCTAGACTATATGATGTTTGAGCATATACATGTGTAATGTATACGTCAGGTTAAATGTGTCAGTCTCTCAAAAATTTATTATTTGTTTATGGTGAAAACCTTCAAACCACTTTTTTTCTAACATTTTGAAATACTCAGCTTCTCTGTTATCTATAGTCACTGTGCTGGTCAATATACAGAAAATCACGTGTAATTATCGATACCCACTGATCAATGATCCCCACCCTAATTTTTATCTCCTCTCCTCTGACTCTGGGAAATATCCTACTCTCCATTTTAAGGAGTTCAATATTTCAGATTATGCATATCAATGAGATTAATTTGTCCGTGTGTATGTGTATGTGTGTGTGTGTGTGTGTGTGTCTTATTTCACTAAGAATTATGTCCTATGGTGATTATAGAAGGACATATTGTTAGTCTTTCTTATTTTCCAGAGCAATGGAAAAAATGTAAAGGAAATAAATCTATGTAACATCCAGAAATTTCTGGCCTTTCTAACCCTGTGTTCTCTATCCATGGCATCAGTCTTCCTGATCGCACATCTGTAGAGAGGTACTATTGTGAATACAGATCCACAGTCTTATGTTCCAACCCCCACCCTGAGTAGAAACCTCACCTTCTACATTCTGACTTCCTACTCTTCAAGCATTCCAATCATGACCATACATGAAATTCATAGGGTTTCCTGAACTCCATTCCATATGAAAACAAAGCAAACAAATGACAAACCTCTTGTCTTGGACTTTTTCATGAATCAGTTCTTATATCATTATATTCACTCCTTTCTCCTAACTATGACAGAAAACTTGACAGAAGAGATGAAAAACCTTTGGGATGAACAGTGTTCACTATGTTGGCAAAGACAAGGTGACAGGAGTTCCAATGTTGCCTGCTCATATCTCTATGGATGAGGAAGCACAAGAAATGGAATGCAGGTACTCACTAGATTCCTATTTCATTTTTATTGTCTTTGACCCCAGATTATGGGATAAAATTCTCTACATATATGTAGATATTTCTAGTTAATTATTTGTGGGAAAGGGCTCACACAAATACTCCAAAGTGTGTCTCAATACTAAGCGTTTCTTAACAAAGACAATTAGCTATTGCAATTATCTTCCAAAACATTTCCCTCCTAGCATCACTTTGTAAAATATCAAGCCTCAGAGTTGGCATTTTAAAACACTTGCTGCTCTTCTAGAGAATCCTTAATCAATTCTTATCATTTGCACGGTTGCTTACAATGTACTGTAATTCCACAAGTCCACAGCATGTCAGAGTAGTTAGGTGATCTGGATCTGTGCATACTACATACATGTGGTTCTCAGACATTCATGACGGCAAAACAGCTATACACATAAAATTAAAATCTACAATACTAATCCTCTTTAAACATCTCTTCCCTTAATATTTTTTCTTTGTAATAAGATATACAATCAATATTCATTTTCATGTTGTTTCTAGTCTCTCCCTCTCCTTTCTTTTCTTTCTCCTTTCGCTCCACTCTCCCTTTCCTTCTTCCTTTCTTTCTTGCTTCCTTCTTCCAGATTTATATTAGTATCCAGAAAAAAAGCATCAAAGCAAAAAATTTTACTTTAAAAACAACTACAGCAATTTAAAATTTCTTCCTTCTACAAGAACATGGCATGTCAGAGTGGTCTTAAAAGGTTTCTTAGTATAAAAATCTGTTCTCTGTTTTCTAAGATTTGAGTTGCTAAGTCATTTTCAAGACACATTGCTGAATTTTTAGGAAGAATAAATTGTATACACTTCTAATTCCATTTGAGATCAAAGCTTTAAAATGATGCATGAAGTAATGGACAGAGACAATGTAAACAAAATGCATATGCTCAAAAGTGATATACTGGAGAAATAGTGAAAGATATTTTAAGTCTGCAGGATAGCTTCAGATTTACAGAAATTCTCTAGTAATATATAAAACCAAGGTACCATTTGTTTAATTAGAATTCCTTTCCTTATGCTCTACTCTTTTTAAATAGTTGTTTTTTTTAATGACATCCTGCAACATGTATACTGAAGATGATTTCTTTTATGTAGCCTATCAATTATTTTGTTCATTTTATAGTCTATGAAGAATCATGAAATGCACAAGTTGATCCAGGGAGATTTTATCATTCATGGTTCTAGTCCATTTTTTAAAATGAATGATAAAAGTCAAAAAAGTAAAAATAAGATATTCACTTCCCCATATATCCCAAAATTACTGAAATAATTTTGTAAACAAAAATGCTTTTTGATAAAACAGTGGTTCTCAACCTGTAGCTTGTAACCTCAACAAGGGTTACATAGCAGGTATTTACAGTACAACTCATAGCAGTAGTAAAATTACAGTTATAAAGTAGTAACAAAATAATTTTATTGAACAACATAAGAAATGATATTAAAGGGTCACAGAATCAGGAAGGCTGAGAACCACTGCTCTAAAAAGAAGTATTCAACCAGATATAACACAACTATTTTAAGAGAAATTTAACCAAACATTCCTTTGTCTGAAGTATAATATTTAAAATTCTAAATAGAAGATTCTAAGTTAAAATTCATTTTAAGAGATTTTTTTAAAAATTAGAAAAATATTGAAATAAGCACTTTTCATTTTATTGTTGTGAATCATGCAATAGTTACACTTTAAGAGGGTCAAATGATAAAGACCAGCACATTACATTTAATATGTTAAGCTAGGCTATTTAGTACAGGTTTTAAATATGCTTAGTATTAACAATGACATTATATATAAGTGAAATATAAAGATTAATAATAAAATTTTTCTATATTACAAGGTTTTTTATTATTCAGCTGACTGTGTTAAAGTATTAGATTTCTCTAAGTCTAATCATGATATGATAAACATCTGTAAGTAGACTGATAGAAGCAGATTATTTTGGAAAAGAAAAATATACTACAAGAATTAAATCTCTGGCTTTCTCTATGAATTATGTGAGGGGAATTATTGATTTAACCAAAAAAGTAATATTTTATAAATGTTTCATTAATAATACAAAGTGATGTGTCATCTACTTGCATTTTAGAAGATACTATAGAAGGAATTGATATATCACTCAAAGAAAATGTTAAACTTAAAAAATTTCTTTTTTGTACATTTGTGTGAGAAACTGTAATTGTCAGTGCAACTGCGTGGAGTCCATGGTATCTGGTGCCATGCAGCTAGAATGACAGGCAGCTGTGAGCCATACAGTATGAAAGCAGGACACCAAACTCACATCCTCTGCAAGAACAAAATGTGCTGTTAACTGCTAAACAATGCCCCCGTCCTAAAAATGTATATCCTTACTGAAAACTAGAATCTTATAAATTCTAAAGCAAACAAAGAAACTTTGGTTCATATGGTGCTGTGAATAATGACATGATTATATTCTGTGCATTTAACTTTTAGCCAAAGCAGAGGTGCTTCCTCTCCTTCCTCCCCTTCCTCCCTCATTCTCTTCCTCCCTCCTTTCTCCTTCCTTCCTTCCTTCCTTCCTTCCTTCCTTCCCTCCTTCTTTCCTTCCTTCCTTCCTTCCTTCCTTCCTTCCTTCCTTCCTTCCTTCCTCCTTCCCTCCCTCCTCCCTCCTCAAGTGTGTTACTGTTTAATTTTATTTTTTATTTTTGCATTTTTGGTTTTTTTTTGAGGGGGGAGGTTGATTTGTTTGTTTGTTTTTACAGTATTTTTCCTTAGTTTCATGGGGCTTTTAATTCACAACTACAAGTATTCAGTTTGAAATTCTAGATACTAGCTTTCCTTCATACATATGTATCCATTAAGGTGTCTTTAGAGTTACTTTAACCCGTTTCCTTGGAATTTGCTCAAGAGGAAGGTTCAATCTAGTCTGTAGTTCTTTTGCAGTTAGGCACCATGAAAGTAACAATTCATAAAACCTAATAATATCTATTTACTTCTGACTAGGAAGCCTCAAAAATCCCAACAGTCATTTGTAATATAGTTTTTAACAGTATCATTTTAAGGTCTTCATGTGTGTGTTTGTTCTGCCTATGAGTCTGTGTCTGTAAGTTTATGTAACACTTGTATGTCTAGTGCTGAAAAGGACACAAGAGGATATTGGGCTTCCTAGATCGAGAGTGACTAAGGTTGTGAACTACCATGTGGGTGCTAGGAATTGGACCTGAGTCTTCTGAAAGAACAGCCAGAGTTCGTTACTGCTGAATCACTTCAGCTCCAAATGTTAGGATTTCAAGTTCAGGAAACTTTAGGATATACTAACGAAAAGAATACATACCTGAGAGAACCAGAAAATCTTCCTCTCCTCAGGATTATTCTTTCAGGAGCATTGTAGATAAAGTCTCAGGTGGCTTTATTGGAGAGCAATGTGTCTCATCAGTCCGTAGAGAAGCCTGTTGTTATTGTTTTCAGATAGCATTTTATCAATGATAGATTTTCTTCAAAATCACTAGGTTATTGAGGAGGATATTGAGTACCTGACCCTCCTCCTAAGTGACCCCTTTGCTGGGATTACAAGCATGTGTCACCATGTATATATCTAGCCTAAAAAAAAGACACTTTTTTCCCTTGGCATTTGGACCCAAAGACACCCATCCTTCACTCCCTAAATTCCTGGTCATTTCTTTCCCATTTGGGTACGTTCCCTTTTTACAGCTCAAACTTTTATAGAACTCAGTCTTAGTCCTTGGTTCTTCTACATTTACTCAGTCTTTTGGTATCTAGTCCAGTGTCATAGGTTGTACCATCACCTAACTTTGGCCACTTTATCACTGGCCTAGTTCTTTCCCATAATCTCATTTGAAGTCTTCACTTGGATGCTTAATATAAAATTTTTACATTTTCTATTTCAAATCAAATGCAATCCTTCTATAACACTACTACATTCATATCTCCAGTCTTTTTTTAAATATATGTAACACCAACTCCTTTGTTTTTATTTGCTTAGGAAATGGAAAGTCTGGAGTAACACCTTTGGTTTTCTAACCTCAATATTGAATTCTGTAAATACAATACAACTATCCAAATGTGTATATGTCAACACTATACTTAACTTGGCCTGTTTTCACCCTGGTATACATGTGGAATATAATTATAACTCACCATCAGTTCTCCACAAACCCAAAAAGGAAATACTTTTGCTATCTACCTATTTCCTCTCCTGTACTGTTTCCTGAGCAAGAGCTATGATGTAGATGCATCTACTGGGCTTGGATCCTCAGAAAGCATCAGTCCTTCTACTGTCTCTTGGTATGGCTGTCTATGATGGTCTCTATTTGTTACAAAGAGAGGCTTCTTTCAAAAACCTTAAGAGGATCTGGGTTCAATTCCTAAGCTCACATTGTGGCTCACAATGTTTGTAACTCCAACTTCAGAAAATCTTACACTCTTCTGACCTTGTGGCCACCAAAATACAAATGGTACACATACCACATATGTAAGCAATGTTCTCACATTAAAAGAAAAAAAATAAATGTTTTTAAAGCTACAAGCAATATGAAAAGCAAAATAAATGATCATCATTTTGTATGATTTGCTGAATTTGAAATATTTGGGTTTATTTTTAATGACAACAAAAGATATGCAATGTAATTTTCCATTAGGAATGGAAAGATGGGAAATGTAGCATGATTGAAATGAAATTTTAAATGAACATGAAACACTATTCTAGTTACAAGAATACTTGTATTTACAAGATCTATTTACAAGAAACAGAAACCATCCCTTCTTGAGCACCAATGGGTTAAGTTAAAGAAGCTACAGCCAGCTTCTTACATGTACTTTGCTTATTTATGTACCTTACTTCATTTATGAGTAATCTAATTTTTTTCTAAGGAACAACCTTGATTTTGTTCCATCCTATTTTCAGATATGTTTAACTGACATAGTTTTGCCTTAATAACTATTTTAAAAGTGCTCATAACTATAAACATGTGGTCAGCAGAAATATCTTCCTCTAGATAAGCACAGAACTGAAGCTCAGAATACCTCCCGCCCTGAGCATAGCTGTACCCATTTTTGTTCCCTGCCTGCCAGCTATCTCATATTGTTGTTATAATATGCCTGCCAGTCATTGACACAGAAAAATAACTTGACTCAGAGCAAGGTCATGCTGATCACATATCCTGTTATGTTCAGTATAAGATTTATTACTCTTAATAAATTCCACAAAGCTTTACATAAGACCCATCAAATTAAAGGTCAATATGAACTGTTATGTCTAAAATGGCTTGGGTCAGAGATGATGAGCTCATTGTGGTTTTTTATGGTTTTTTGTTTGTTTGTTTTGTTTGTTTTTTGAAAAAGATGTTAGTTACCATAGCTCAGCGCCTGAATTCTGAGCTACTCTCAGGATTGATCAGTCTTAGGGTGAGTTTTCAATAAACTATCCCTGCCTTACTGAGATCAGTGTTTGTGTGGTTTGTGGGGTCAGTCCTGGATCCCAACACAAGAGAAAGAAGCATTGCCCGATTCTTGAAAAGCTGATTGTGGCATTTATACATCCAATAAATCAATACTTGGAGCATTAGTGAGTATCCATTTTCTTAGAAAATCATTACCCTAGCTTATTTACTTCTATTTCTGAACTATACTAAAACAGTAAAAATGTTCTTTCTGAATGGTCTTAAACTAGATCGTAGGCTTTTACTGTCCTCAGATTGAGGGATGAAATGAGATCCATACTCAAACTGTGTATTTGACCAGCTTAGGCTGAGCACAAAGTGTTTCTTTCTCAGTTGTATCCATTGGCCTAGGCCTGGAAGTTTCTAGTCTCAGTACGATCTAATCTTCCAAGATTACTAATGTAAATGTAACTTTTATTCTCTAGATGTAATTGTTGTTGTCTCAGGCTTATTGATGAATAAGCTCAGCCTTTCTAACTCTTTTGAACTCTGGCTTATTTTACTCAGCTGTCCTGGCTCAAACTCCTCTCCAAGCTGACTGATTTAATCTGACCTCTCTCAGGTTCTGCCTGAATTGTTCTGCTTGGACTCAAACCAACTCTTGGCAATCTGTCCTAATCTTGTTTCCTTCTCATTCTCTGACTCATTCTTACTTCACCTGAAACCTATCTCTGTAAAATTGTTCCAATAATCATTCTGTCATTGGCAAATGTACCTACTCCCTCTTAGAAAGCAATCCCTTTTCTGAAATATCCAAAGAATTTTGATTTGCTGCCTCACTTGGTACTGAAGAATTGACAATTACTGAAACAGAGTCAAGGCCAACGCAGATATCAAGCAACAAGTTTACACCATCAAACGTCTCCCTTTCTGCTAATTATTTCAGGCTGGCATTTGGCACATTGAAATTGAAATGTGAAAAATGTTTAATATAAAATCGCCCCCTGGTGGCAGGAAACATGTTCTTAAGGAGAAGACCTTCAAGAGTAAACCAAATGAGATTTCTTAATTAATTTTGGTTTTCTTGATTCCTAGGGATTACAGCTTATAATAATAAATATTATTAATTAAATATTGTCTTTTTTTAAATGTAGCAATCACATTTTTTTCTCTCAACTAGAAGAATTTTCTGGAACTTGAACTTCTTAGGTCACCTTTAATATCTTCACTCCTCAAATATATAACTATGCTTTTAAATTTTCAGTTGGTAAATGGAAGTGATACAAAAGTATCCTGAAGGGATTTGACCTTATATTTATTACAATTTCTTTAAACTGAATAGAGTTCACAATAAAAGATTTGTAACAAGCATGAAAGAATAGAGCTAACAGCCTATCCCCATAAGTTTGCATAGTTTAAAGTCACCAGTGTGTGTGGGGGGTGGGGTGGGGGGAGAATAAAGTAAGCAAGGTGAAAGTGTCCACTTTCTAGGAAGAATGATTAACTGAACTGCCTGTGCTCATTAAGGACAATACTGCTGTGGTGTTAAGCCAGGAAAACTGGAGAGTATTAAATGTTCCCACTACTGAATTTGAAACAACAGGGAATTCGGTTTCCTGCATCCTGCTTCATATTCTTCCTTCATTGCTTATCTGTTGCTTCTAGTGTATTTGAAAGCGTGTCTGTTGAGAAATTCATTTCATAGATTATAAATCAAAATATGAATTTGTTACTGGCTTCCTAAAGGGAAACTGAAAAACGACACTGCTCTTTGTTAGCAATCTCTAAAATTTAAGCTCCTTAAATATGTAGAGAGGGAGTGAACATCTATTCAGGATTCATAAAGTTGTATATAAAATTGAGCCTTTATTGGGAAGCTGTATAAAAACGACCTAGTTTCAGTGTGATGACATGCATTAGCTCATTTATGTCTCTTAACAATCATCAGTTTAAAAGGTAGAATCAAACTAAAGTATGATTGATCACTACCTTTGTGGGCAGAAAACAATAGACTGGATCTCTGCATCCTTCTTTTTGAAATGGAAATGTAGTGCTTGTGTTGCTTCTGTAGCAGAATTGTCCTTAGATTAAAAGAGTCAATGTACATGGATACCTTACAGTAATAGTTTCCATAGGTTTTGTATACATTATGTGTGAGAGCTCAGTTCATACTGCAGTGTTGTTACCAACTTCATATTCCTAGTGGTTTTCTAAGCCAAATAGATATTTATATTATAGAAATATTAAAAATATCATAGTGAGTAATGTATTTTTCTAAACATTGCTTTACACAATACTCTACATTTACAATATAACATATTTCAATCCTAATTTAACATACCTGAAATTCTGCTTAGAAAACCAACACTAATCTTTGCTAAACTCATTAGATTATGCTTTCTTTGTAAAAAAAAAAAAACTTAATCTAGTTTTATCTGATTTTATATGAACCTTCTATTGGTGCATGTGTTAATGGGAGTAGAGATGTTGAACATGGGTACAACTTTAGAAAATAATGTCACTGATTAAACCTCAACAGGGATGATAACTAGTAACCTGAGAGTTGGGCATCCTGTGGAGCATTCTCTAGAGAGTACAGTAAAACAGCACAGATGCTGTGAGTACATTCAGAATAGAAGCGTCTACATTATGTCAAAACACACAAAGTCAGAGTGAACACTTGATGCAGCTTCAAGATGGCCCCCCTGTATCAGTGATCCCCCTCTTGTCTGCTCATCTCCCTGTGACAGAAGGGAAAAATGAGACTGCAGCTATTAGAGGTAAGCCACTGCTAAGTCCATGAAACTGAGACTATGTTCATCGTCTCACAACTGTTTCTGCAGGATGAGATCTGAGGCCAGAAGACTGTCTCTAGTGTAGTGAATAAATGACATCATGGTGAAAGAACCTGACCATCTCTGAAACGTTCATGCACATACAAAGCCTCTCATCCATTATGAAAATTTGACATTACATAAACATCCCTTGAGGTCCTTCATCTCTGTCGTACTGGCTTCTTCATCATCAAAAGTCTGTAAAAGGAGGACAAACAGTAAGATTGCAAAATGTCACAAAGTTCAAATATTTCCTTTCAATGTTTGCAATCCTCAAAGGTCAAATGTGCCTATATCAATTTTAATACAAAGTAATAGAAAATTTTAATTGATGTTGGATACAACAAATACGTTCTTATACTCTTGCTATGCCCCTGAAGAGTGTCCCATGAAGGCAGAAGGTCCCAAAAGTTGTTTAACCTTATATTGTTATTTGCTCCCAATGCTCCCAAGAAATAGTCATGGCAGAAACACTTGCAACAATACTGTGATTTATTCTATGTGTTATGTTTACATTGAATGTAAAATTCACCTGTAATTTCAAGGCAGTACCTAATGTGAGTAACCACTGTAAATTTAAACTGATTATGTTGCCTAAGCAGACTATTTTAACTATGTCTGTCACTCTACACTATGAAGGGTTTCTAATTTTTCACACAGCCTTATTAAAAATTGTGTGAGTACATAATATAATTTAGAAGGGTTTTCTTTTCATATGGTTGGATTCTCTAGTGAAGTTAATATTTGTTCTAGGGATCAGTGAACACTAGAGATAAAATTAAAGCTAATGCGTAGATCTTTTTCTCATCTAAGAAATCCCTCCTAAGCCTCATTGACTGAATGCCTGGTGTACATGTCAGGCTGTAGAAAGCAAGGCAGGAAAATAAAAAAGAAATCTGGAAAAGAGTCCCCCAATTTTATCACCCAGTGAATGGTTTTATTTTAAACACAAGTTTAATGTCCTCCTTAAATATGGAACATTTTGGCTTCCATAACATATAATTTTGAACCATACAAACAAATTTGAAGCATATTTATATATTTAAAGTGTCTTGCAATATTGTAAATAACAGAATTTTAGAATTATTAACAGAGGTGTGGTGAAGGACTCAAAACTTTACAATAAATACTAAATGAAATTTCTATTTTAAAATGAACTCAGCTTCCTGTTCTAGCTTTTGCTGTACCAATCATCAGGCACAAAAAAAACTAGAGGAAGAAAGCAAAGGCTTAAAGGGTGTAGGGGGATTTCCCCTAATTATTTGATTGGCTAAAAAGAGAAAACAAGAAGCTAATTGCTCCACAAAGATAAGGAAGCAGTTTTTTCTAGGTCTGAGAGAGGAACAGGGGACACAGGAGAAAGGAATGGCCTTTTGTTTTTTGTTTCGCTTTGTTTTTTTTTTTTTTCCTGCGAGGCAGAGAGCAAGAGGACATATAGGATGTAATGTAAGCTAGGGAATTATCAGACCTAGTGGTGACTTCTGTCACTGGAAGAATTTCCAACATAGAATAGATGATGGGTTTAGGACAATAGATTCTGCGCCCGCGATTGTGTCATTCTGGTTAATTTTAAAATTAAAATTATCTGCTTTCTATTCCCGATGATTCAGGTGGGCAAGCAAAAGGGCACAGCAAAGCCAAGCTGTAGGAGTGGATGATTGGTTGAACGCCAGTGGTAGCTCCAGGTTTGCAGAAGGGACACCAGCCAGAGAAATGGGAGGTGGTCACAGAGATCACCTAGGTCTAGGCTACGAACAGACAGAGACAGAGACAGAAGATGCCAGCACCTAGCTGGAGAGACCGTGGTGTTTCTGTTTGTTTGGTTGGTTGGTTGGTTTGGTTTGTTTGTTGTTGTTGTTGTTGTTTTTTAATTACGTGCTACAAAAGAGTTTGCTTCCACTTATTGGTTACAGGCAGTCATTGTGGGAACCTAGGGGCAGGAGTTCAAGGTAGAGATCTAGAGGAAAAACTAAAGTAGACATTATAAAGGAACTCTGGTTACCGGCTCACTCTTAGGTTTATGTTAAGCTATCTTTATTTTACAGCCAGGCACACCTGGGTATGTATGATACGACCACAATAGAATAAGCCGTCCTACTTTAATTAGCAATCAAGAAAATGACAAACAGACATGTCCCCAGGCCAGTCTAATGGAGACAAGTCATGAGCTGAGTTTACCTCTATATAGATGACTAGGTTTGTGCCAAGCTGAGGCTGAACCTAGTTTTATAGTACGGTTAAGTTCAGAAAGTAGTGTCTTGCATTCTAACTTTTAACAACAGTTGATAGTCCCATCAGACACAAATCTTGTGAAATGTATTTTTATTTTTGTTTATTGAATTTTCCATAGCTCAGGCTGTCCTGGAATTCACTATGTAGACCAAGCTAACCTTAAACTCATAGAGATCCCCCAGCTTCAGTTTCCCAAGTGCTGGGATAAAAAGTATACACCACCATGACCATCTAAGTTAACTTATTTTAAATAGATGCATTTATTTAACACTAATTAAACATGTTTTTTGAAAAATAGAAAAATTAGGACAAAATTTAAATTATACCCAGGCGTTTCTCTACTTGAAATGAATGAAATAATATTTTGTCAAGTTGTACAAGTTTTATAAGTCTCTGTGACTCATTTTCCTAACTTACCAACTCAGTGAGATGAAGCTGACCTTTTTTTAGTTCTTTTATCAATACTCTATTGCTATGGTAAATATCATTCATATGTGGGAATTTAGGATATAGAACTTACAAGGCTCCTCTTTTTTTTTTCCACAGAGCAGATTTATTTTATATTTACATACTAATTCTTCCCAGGCATTTGAATCTCACAATCCAGACATTATAGAGGAGTCAAGGGGCAGAAGGCTCATCTTACCAATATTTAGTGAAAATGTGGCTTTTCACCTAATTCAGTATACCTAACATAAAACTTGTAGTTTCACTTTCTTGTTCTTTTGTCTCAAGAACCACACTCTTCAAGATGTTTTCCTGCAGTATCAGCATGTACTAGTCCTACACATTCCTCAAAGACAGAAGAAGAATTCTAATTTGGTAAGGATTCTGAGGGTAGATTACTCAAAGTAGCTCATTTGTATAACACAGTATTTTAATTTTTTTACATTATTTAATTCCTATAACAATTAGTATGCATTAGGAAGAATCATTGCATTTCACAGGTGTTAGCATATTACAGCTGGAGGATTACTAAAGACATCCTAGTAAAAATGTTGGAATGCTAGAACACTGTGAAAACCTTCATTGAACACATGATATAATTACAATTCTTTTACATTTAATCCAAAGTAATCACTATAATTACATGCTATTCATTAGTTTGTTATTTGCAATCTGAGATGGGTTTTAATACCATGACCACTTTACTCTACATTTGAGCACACTTATTTCAGTATAACAACTTTAGAATATAAAACAAGATATAAATACAATTTACCTACCAGTTTTATAGTTGAGCTTCATTTGTAAATTTTTCTTTCACCAAAATAATTGAATTCTGAGTCTGGTGGCTATTTACAGATATTAGTCATGATTCTGTTTTCTACAAATTGGAAAATATCTATGAAAATTTTGTTTTCCTGGAGATATATGCTATTAAAATTTTTAAAAATCAAAACAAAACAAAAAATAAATTAAAAACCATAAGTAATCACTCACACAACAGTTGAAAGTAGAAGGATGAGAGAGAGAGAGAGAGAGAGAGAGAGAGAGAAAGGAAGTAAAGATGGAGGGAGTTAAGGACAAATGAGAGAGAGGAGTCATGTGCAATCTTAATTGTCAGCTTGATAGATGAATAAATACATGAGAGATTAGTACAGCACACTTTTGGGCAAGTCTGCTGCATTTGGGAGGTTGTTTAGATCACATGGTTTTGAGTAATTAGATGGATACTTACTGAATTACTGAGGAGTAAAAATAAAGCAGGAATTGGACCCTCACTAGGGACAATAGATCCTGAGCTATCTCTGCTTCTGTCTCTGCTATACACTGGGGTGAAGTAGCTACTCAACATTCACTTCCACCTTTGTGATAGCACTAGCTCATGGAGCTATGCAACCATGGATTGAATCCATGGTAACTACAAACTGAAGAAAATTATTTCAACCTCAAGTTGTTTTTATCATGCATTATGTCCCAATAAGACTGACACTAATAAAAATAGTAAGACAATAAAAACATAAAATAATAATAATCAAAAGGGTGAAAAATCTCAGATGGTGATACCTGTCTATTATCTCAACACTTCAGAAGTAGATGCAAGTAAATCAGGAATTCAGAAAAAAGGGGAGAAAGAGTTCTGTATATTACAGTATCAACTATGTAATTCTATTTAATTTTATCAAACAAACTTTAATTTGCTCACAAGCACATTAAAAAGTATTACAATAGTTATAAATCTAATGCAGTATAGAATTAGAATTGTTTCAATTCCAAGATAAATTCTAGTAAGTACTATTTTTATGGCAATTTGTCTATTGCTAAGACCCAAAATGCTAAAACAAAATGTGGACTATCACACACACATACACACTACTTATTGCAAATTTCATTAAGAAAATTTACACAAATTGGGGCAAAGTACTACATAAAAATCAGGCATTTATAGTTAATAAATTAAAATTTCTTAATGAAATTTGCAATAAGCAGACATTATAGAACAAAGAAAAGGAGGTTGACTTATGCTGACAGCATCTAATTCACAGTTTCTTACACTAAACATGCAAGAAAACTCCTGACTACATATACAGCTTCCACAGATACACACATTAACATACATCAGGAAAAAAATAGCACATACAGTTTATTTCCTCACTTGGAACATAAAAACAAACTGCATCTTTCGGCTGAAATGTTTCAAAACAATGGTCTACTTCAAGCTAGGTCAATGTATCATTGAAGTCAAACTAAAATAAGGATGATGTCACCCATCTAAAATTAAACATTTCTCTGAAACATCACAAATAGCATTTTTAAGTAACCTATAAACAGAAACAGAGAAATGGCTGCTTCATGCATGGACATTGAAAAGTCTTTCTTGTGTATGAATGCTTGTTCTTAACTGAGTTTTCAAAGAGTTTTCAAAAGCAGCTCTACTTCTCTACGAGCCCCAAACAAGGCATTCTATTCTAAAAGCAATGAGTCTGAGCACATGAACATCCTACTTGACTCCAAATATCCTGAAAGGATTACATACACATCACTACACCTGGTGTGTGAACTGACTCAATTATACGCCAGCTGCAACCATCAAACCGTAGGTGAAAGAAACAAGAAACCAGAAAATAGCCCCCAAAATTCATTTATTTATTTTATTTATTTATTTGTTTGTTTGTTTATTTATTTTGGTTTTGCGATGATAAGAAATTCAAGTTGCTCATTGTAATCTTGGGAAATAGCATCTTATCTAAAACCAAACAAGTATTGGCCTATCTAAAGTACAGAGATGTGACCCATGAAGATGTATCAAAGGATAAGAGCACTTGCTACCAAGTCTGGTGATGCAGTTGATCCCCAGTACCCACACAGGGTCCTACTCATTTTCCTCTTCCTCCCCCAAACATGGCCCAAGCTCATTCACAAGCTACACAAGCATATTCAGAACAGAAAATGTAGATACAGAAATGTAAAAAGTAGTAGTTATTAGGACAAACCAACAAACAAAAAGCATGATTATACCCTTGCTCCCCACTGCCCACTAGAACAAGTAGATAATACCTAATTGCGGAAAATACCACAGACTTTGGATACAAGATACAGAGAAATCAAGTTAAAACTGATCTAATGCATGTTCTCTGCTGCCTAGTTTTCATAGCCCCAAATGGTCCTATGCTGGTTAACTGGGAGCAAATTTAATATAGCTATGTAAATTCTATCACTGCAATACCAATCTTCCATGCAAGATATGCAATATTGGGTTGGCTGAGGGAGTAACAGATTGGTCCCTGGTTGGGTCTGGGGCCTGCTTCAGAGGAGGGAATCAATGTCCAGTAATCTTAACCTGGTCATAAAACTGAGGAATTCTTGGAATCCAGGGACTTTGGAATATGTCTACCACTGTTTCTCAGATAAATTGGCATATAATGAAACTGCTATGCTTAAATCCACAGAAAGGGGATACTTCCAGGAATAATCAGAGGACCCTTGTTTGGAGTGAAAATAGGTGAACGTGAGACATGTGCCTGTATAACGTCTTAAGGACATAGGATGATGGAGGGCTAAATCCTAAACAAGATATTTACACCACCATCTCTAACCATGGTAAGGGCATGGCATTCATAAACTCACAACAGCTGCTCCTGATGGCACTGTGCCCACTCAGCTCAGGCCAACACAACAGTTAGCTGTGTGTTGGAAGGGTCTCACGTGGTCCTCTCACTCCTGAACTACTGGCAACTGACAGCTGTTGAGCCCATTAAGCTCTAATAAACAGATCTAAAGGCAAGGTCACACAGACAGCTATAGAGATAAATTTTTTGAAACCTTCTTTTAATAAGTGTTCAACCTCCCCTCTATCCAACCACCCAGCAGAGGTAGTGGAAGAGATCTTCTTGTGCAGAGTTCAGTCCCATAGCAAACACCAAATATGACTTAGCAACTGCAGACCAGTCCTCTAGGCAGGCAGAATCCACGCATGAACCAGCGGCTACAGTACGATCATTTCAGCAAGCAGACATCAGACATAAACAGGCAACTGTAGCTCAATCCTTAAGAAACTGCCAGGCTCTCCAACCAGCCTGAGGTGAAGTCACAGAAGCAGCAAGCTGCCTCGGGAACCTCAGGAACCTCAGGAACCTCAGGAACCTCAGGAACCTCAGGAACCGTTCTTGGGTGAGTTTCTTCTCTCAATGGTAGTGTTATCTTAAGTTGAGCTCAGCAACGCCAGATAAGGCAAACCAATAAATGCATGTCTTTAGCGAAGAATACCAAGGCAGAGCAAAATAAACCAAGGCTCAGTGCTCACCTCCCACAGACTGTGGGGTCATATTTATAGTCTGTCCTCAAGCATCCTTTTACACACTCACTGTATCCAAACATCCTTTCACCTGTGTCTGCTTCAGGAAAAGTCTTTCAGGTCTTTGCTTTAGCAGGACATCCTTTTACCTGTGTGACACGGCAAAACATCATTTGGTATAACTAATTTTTCAAAGAACTAGAAGTTTTCACTTCAGACAGCCCTAAACTCTGGGACACCAAATAAAACAACCATCATAAATATGGGAAATAAATCTATAGAAAGGTGGCTGGCCAAGGTAGAAAGGGAATAAGAGATACTGTCTGAGGGAGTAACTAGAATGCATAATATACATTTACAGAATTGTAAAAAATTAATAATAATTGAAAATATATGATTATTTTGTAAAATTATTTTAATTAGACTAATTCTACAATTACTACAGTTCTTTTCTGAATCAGTTATACATAGTGTATAAGCTGTATACATACAATGGTTAATTGAATGGTAGAAATACTAGTGCATTAGGTTGCACCATGACTGAGGTGTGTTGAGAAAATGAAAAAAAATAAAAAAATAATTGAGATGCTCAATAGTGGAGGAGGAAGCAAAGGCTCTTGTCACAAAGCTCCATGACCCAAGTTTAATCCCTAGAGCCTACATCCTGAAAGGAAAGAACTGGCTCTTGCAAGTTATCATTTGACCCATTATATGTGCACTCTGACAAGAATATAGCCACACAATTACACATAAAATACTTTTATTATTTTTAAAGATAATATTACAAATGGTGCAGTCTTCTGTGAACAGCACCAGTTCTGGGTTATGTGTGTTGGATCTAGCCTTCCAGAATAGGCATTATTAGTGAAATACATATGTGTTAAATAAAGATATGTAAAGATATACATCAACAAAACCACGATAACCACACTAAAATCCACTTTATTGATTAGTTAAATTATGGCAGAGTTGATAAAAATAGCCCATGTATGCTAGCCATCGTACTCTTCCTCCACCTTCATTTACAGATGTGCTGTTTGCTTCTGCTTTTGAAATGTGCAGCATAACTTCATACATAAATGCACTTTTCAGTGTCTCTCTCAATAATGTTATGAATAATAAACTAATAAACTCTGGTGCCAAAAAACCCTTTTATTAAGTTAATAATGGAAAATGTTATCTTCTCTTTTTATATAACTATATTTTAGAGATTTTTCTTCCTCATGTATTTATGTGACATATTAAAATTTGTTTCATTATTTTAGGTTTTGTGTGTGTGTGTGTGTTCAAAGAAGTAAATTCATTCTTCCAACCTCTGAAATTCATTGTGTATTTTGGAAGTGATGTTTACAGAGCAAGAAAATTAAGCAGAAGGTTAATTTATACCTTCCTGAAAACATTGACTGAAAATCAAAAGGGAACATCTTCCTACCAAACAGTTAAAACCTGGACGAACAATGAGTTCATTGTTGTTGAACATACTTGAAACAGTTTATCAATAGATGGTGTCTTCATACTGAAATTTAAAAACTTACTCTTGGAGGGATTGTGGGTTCCATTCCATGGCGCTATTTTCAGGACTGAGAAAGGTAAATACTTCTATTAAGCATAGACTCCAGTGCCATAATGAATTACCTAAGAAATGTGAAGAACAAATGATCATCCACATCTTTTAACAGATCTATATGTAAATATTCAAGTACTTAGAAGCAAATACCAACGAGAAATTTTCGAGTCAGCCCAACAGAAATCTATGTTCCATTTTTCTACATAAGAATAGTCCAGTAACTACAGAGAACCATTTAAACTTCCTAAACACAAATGACAATACCATGTGGATATAATTTTATATAAAAGATATGTTAACCTAGTGTCCAATTCCAGTGTAAGTATAAGAAGCTGTTTATTTCTTTTGTTCCTTTCATTCACACTTGTATATGAAAACTCAATGTGGTTCACAAAACTTTGATTAAAAGAAATGTAAAGTATCTTTATATTTTCATAATATAGGACACAAACGTGGCATTGCTTATTACCCATGAATTTCAGCAAATGGTACAGAGATCTGTATGTATCTGATGGTTCTTCATCTTGGCAGTGAGCTCTAGTGAACAGCTGAAAACTAAGTATCATAGACACACCCCCAATCTGTCTAGAAAGCAGATACAGCTGGAATATTGGCACTGGGGTGGTGTTAAAAGTTGTTTTGCTCCAAACACTAAACACTTTAAAACATCAATTAATAATCTGTGACTTCAATGAATTGTACATTCACATCTTTATTCTTGGTCTTCTGTGACCTACATCATTCTGCATGTTGAGAATGGGAGAATTTCTCAGCATTACTAACATGGTAAACTACTAATCAGAATCCACTCATTTAGCAACATGTTATCATTAGGCTATTTGACTACACTAACGTTTCCTGTATTAACATGTAAACAGGGCTAGAGCTTCGGAAACTCCACAGTTGTTTCACAGAATAAAGAACAGCCTCTGATGCAAAGCCATAGAAGATGTTCCAAGATTAATGTGATTTAACTTTATAGTTACTTAAACATGATTTCATGATTTTTCCGAAGGAACAAAGATGTATATTTTAAAACAGTGCATTAAATTCAAATGTTATTAAAAATGGCTAACATTTCTGAAACTATTTCTAGGTTGGCTAGAGAGCCACTTATTATTACTATTACTGTTATTAGTAGTAGTAATAAGTTTACTGAAACTGTCTTTATTTATGATATACACAATTTGATACATAGCTTATCTGGCATTTGTGATACTGCTAAGAAAGTCTCTGGTTGAATTTTCCATTATTTTTAAATTTTCTATTATCTTTCCTGTTACACAAGTCTTATGTCTTACTAACTTAAAGATCCCTCAAAATTCCTAGACTTTCATCACTGTATTTACTACACAGTAAGAGCATTGGCAAAGTACAGTATTACTTCTTCAGAAGAAAGATCTATTGATGCAATTATGGAAAACATTTTGTCTATTTCTATAGAGACAATTTGATCCCCAAAGCACTGATCTGGCGGCTGGTATGTGTACAACACTACAGGCAATGAGCCATTATGATCTATTTGGCAAAATTAATTTTTGACTATTACTTTATCCTACATTAATTTTTTGACATGATTGAGATATATTTGAAATGACTTCAACTCTACAAGCTGTCCAACCACTAGCAGTGAACTAAAACTTATAACTCTATCTTAATTTATTTTGGAACTAGTTTACTAAAATACTTTATTATCATACCTGCCTTCTCCCTCCTACTGTGTCCTCTGCTTTCAGGACTTCATTCTACTTTCATTAATTGGCTGTATGTTTTCTTTGTCTCCTTTAATTATTACTGTTACATATAAACATAAATATATAAATACAATCTGCTAAATCAACTTAGTATTGCTTATGCGTATATGTTTTTATCTATGAATACTTGGAATTAGATCAAATAATTTGATAAAGTAATTTTATTTCTTATCTTGTTTCATTTATTTGTCATAAAATGAGTGTAATATTGACACTGAACTTTTTCAAATATTTAATTTTTAAAGGGATAACTTTAACTCATAGAGGTACTGTCTACCACTCTAGAGGTGGTGAGACGTAGGAGGGTGAAGCCTATAAATAAGGAGTACTAAAGTCTCACGTAATAATCAACTTTATTCACAGATCCAGACAATTTATGCTCTGAGAGTTAAGAGGCACCATATGAATAAAATATCTTACTACAAGGATCAGCCATACATGGTGGGCAAGCAGCACATAACAAAAACATGATTTTTTCTGTAGAGGTATATAAACAAATTGCCAGTTGTAATAAATAATATGAAGTAGACTCACTCCTATCCATTACACCTGGGCCGAGCATGAAAACAAATTCCAAGGACAATTTTGTGTTTTTGAAGAAACTGGGGTCATAAGACTTTTGACTTTTTTTCATGAATTTTTCTGACAAGCACTCAGAATTCTCCTCACCCAACTCCATTCTTGGCCAGTGTTCTGACATCTCCTCCTCCTTTTTTATTTTTAATAGGAAGATATCCAGAGTGGTTTTGACTTGAGATGTTGCAGATAAATATAGCTATCAATTGATTCACTGGTATCGTATAAGCAAACAAATTATAATATTAGAAGAGAAAAATCACTGCATGTAATACTCTGCCAGCAAGAACAGTGATACAAATTATGTCTAGTATTATCGGTTACATTATTGTAATAAATCAAAAACATCTAGAGAATACCATGAAATAAACCTATAAAATTAGTAATTCTGGTCTTTTGTAGAATATAAGCCTATATTTTCTGTTTAGTAAGAACACAAATATTATTCTGTCCTATACAGTTTGGAATTTCTTTAAATTCCATCTTAGAGTTTCTAATGCTGTAGAGAAACACCATGACCACAGCATCTCTTATAAAGAAAAAAATTAATTGGGATTGGCTGATAGTTCAAAGTTTTAGTCCATTCTCATCATGACAGGAAGCAGGTTTGTGCACAAATATGATACTGGAAAGGTAGCTGGGAGTTCTACATCTGGATTAGCAGACAGCAGAAAGAGAAAGAAACACTGGGCCTGGCTTGAGAATCTGAACCCTCAAAACACACCCTCAGTGGCTTACATCCTCCAATAAGGCCACATTATCAACCTATGTAGGCAATTTTCATCCAAACCATTACAAATCCCAAGGAAAAATTAAATCCACTCCCTTCTTCAGTGAAATATTAAGTGTATTATAGACAGTCCCAAGGTCCAGTAATAAACACAGTCATTAGTAACGATAACAACCGGAGCTGGAGCCATCCAGTGTACAAGTTGAATCAAAGAAGGATGAAGACTAATGCACTTGTGCAGAGGCATTCGCCTCAGATGCACATGTCAAAGCAGCAAGCATCACCAAAATTAGATTTTCATAGCATAGGGTTCTGTGTGTTTCATAGACTCACCTCTCCCTGCTTCTCCCTCAGTGCATAGTTCCTAGGTGGGAGCCTTTACTTCTGATGATATGGTCAATATCTCCTTTTACCCTTCAGCTGGAGGTTTGCTATCTTCCTGATGACTTCTACTGTCCCTTCAACTCTCCACCATTGTCCTTGAAGATCCAGACAAGAGGAGCTGAAGAGGAATCCAGAAGGTTTCAGTGAATCTGTCTGCAATCACAGGTGCAGAGCATTTCCCAATTTTAATATGGAGAAGTAAAAATAGGGCAGATTAATGCATCAGCTTGTTTATTTACTTCTGGAATAAAACTAGGGAGGTTAGAGTGCATGAGGCTCAGTAGCCTATTGCTGGAAATAATACAGCATAATCAGAATCTGAAATGATAGTTAAGCATTTTTAAATTAACTATAATAGATAAATCGAACAACCAGATCCCTGCTTTGGGCTGAGAAAAGAGAAGTATAAATAGGAGCATGGCTATCTGAACCATGAATTCCATCTATATCTTTAGATGGACCATTAATAAAAAAAGTACCTACATGTAGAATAGGAGAAAGTTGGACATTTTTCCTCATTTCAAATTCAGTTTTTATGAGAAAATCTCATATCTCATAGATTACCAGCTGGAAAGGGACTTCATATCCTTACATAGTAATCTATAAATAAAATTTGAATATCCAGAGTTCTGTAACAATTATAAAAACTGATTGTTGAGGATAAGAAGGATTAAATCTATATAATTGTTGAATCAGGTCCTCCCGTGATTTACTAATTGAACAAGAAGAATAAGGTTAAAAGTTAGTATTTTATGGCTCTTATGGAACACAGAAATCCATTCCAAAGGTTTACCTACTTGTACTATATGTCTGTAGGAGACAATTTAGTAGGAAAAATAAGTATGCTTAATGAAGTAAATGATTCACACACTATGCAATTGATTTTTAGTCTGGATTCAAAGAGCTGTAATGTTTCTTGCCTTTCATGATAATATGTGAGGACTCCAAAATCATCTCTGCTTTTAGAGTTTTAAAAAGGTTGGTTAGGGCATTAAAGTGCTTCCAGAAGTTGCGCTGGGAATATCGCGCAGAGCTCATGAGGCCAGGGAGGAATTAGGAACCAAATTCCTTTTCTAAGCCATGCCCTCGCTTGCCTAGATTGTAAACTTAGCATTTTCATGGGCTCTCCTAAATTCTTATTAGAAATGGAATTTAAGATTAGATTATTTATCAAGTTCCTCTCTGTATTTTAGAATCTTTAGACAATGAAGGATTCAAATCTAAAGGAGACTCCAGTCTGGAATCTGAGGGAACCATTGAAAGCATAGTAGTGCTGTATTTACTTATGGTTTTACCTAAATAAAAACTAATCTGCCTCTCTCTATATATAGAGAGATAGATAGATAGATTATATATATAATATATATATGTATATATTATATATATAATCTTTAAGGTTTGATCATCCTGTTTATATTCATTCAAAGTTTTAGGCATCTCTTGCTCTTCATTAATATCCTCCTATGTTCTTTTGCATTTTGATAACAGTCAAATTAATGCCCAAGTTTGTAAGCCTTTTCAATATTCTTTCAGATTCTGTCTCATACTTCATCTAAAGTAGTTCCTTCTGAAAACAGGGATTATAATCATAAACAATTTAAAATCAATCTATTAACTATGATTTTAATATTTGTATTTTAATATTTGTATTTCGGCTTTCTTTAAAAAATGATACACACACTCAACAGAAGGTAAAGGATTCTCTGGTTTTTGCTGCATTATGCTCACCTGCCTCCTGTGAGGGTCCCCACTCTATTATGTTATAGTTGAGTTCAGGTCCCTGATTCATGGTACCATTTTTTTACTTCTCTGGTTGGCAGTCGGACCTGAGAGAATGAAGCCTATAAATTTGGCATACTAAAATCTCATGCAATAGCAATTTTATTCAAAGAATCAGGTAATATTCATTCTGAGTGTTAATTACTTGAGATAAGTATCTAATCACAAAAATTAGCCATCTATATCAAGCAAGCTGCAAGTAGCAGGAAAGCTACGCTCTACAAAACATTTTTCCACATAAAGACATATAAACAAATAACAATAGCGAGTTGCATTGGCTAAGCTGAAGTATACTTGGCATTATTTGTTACTCCTGGGAAGGACATAAAAACATTCTAAGAACAATCTGTGGTTTTGAAGAAAATGAGATCATAAGACCCTTGTCTTTTTATTTTGAAGTTTTCTCACAAGCACTTAGAATTCTCCTCACAAAACCTTGTTCTTGGACTGGGTTCCAACAGTTACTATTATCTCTATGGTGAACAGGAGCCCTCACCAAATACTGATGGCATAATTAAAGCTGCCAGTACAGTGTATTGAATCATTTATCAGTTAATTTTCATAATATAGAGACTATTTTCTTTTTGAAGTCTTATGTAATTATTATATCGTTTCTCCATATCTTTCTCCCTTCCAAACCCTCTCATTTATCTCTCCTTTCTCTGTTTCAAATCCATGGCCTCTTTTTCATTAATTATTGTTGCATGCATATATGTTGCATTTACTTACATTTCTAAGTATAAACTGTTCAATGTGTCTATTATTTTATTTTCAGGGTTGAGTATTTATTACTGGATAATTAATCAGTTTGTTCTTCCTTGAATAAAGACTATTTCTCCCACTTTCAGCATTCCTTAATTGCTGATAGTTCTTTTATAGGACCGATAATTCATGGGCATTTCCCTGTCTACTTTAGCATGTTTGTTAGTGTCATGCTTGTTCATCTACTGTTTGGCAGTCATGGTGACGGAATTTTTTGGTGTAGCCTCTTACATTGCAAGAAGGCATGGTCTCAGGGCAAATTATTTTTTGGAGGACCCCTTTCTATTTTAGGAGAAATGAATCAAGCAATGAACACTAACATTGACATGTTTGGATGGTTTAAGGCTTTTTAAAATAGTGAATTGATTAATTAATTTTAACACAGATTTAAAGATGTTTCAACCTTAGCACCTGAGAAGTTTCCCAAAGTTGCTTAGGCCATCAGGCTACATGATGAGGTAAAAGACTACACCTGTTGCTGAATGCACTCCCAGAAGAAGGCAAGGCACTGACTATTGAGAACCAAAATATTATGGCTTGATTTCCAAACTTTCCAAATTTCCAAGTCTAGGAAATTTTGCATCATTTCCCATTGTTTGGTTGGGCAACAGAAAATTGTTTTTTTTTTTTTCATCCCCGACTCAGTGCTAAGCAACAGTCACTGAACTGTGTACCTTTTCTGTAAGAGTGAATAAATGGAACTGGTGCATTCTTTATATAGAAGGAAATATGGAATCACTTAGACAAAGATAATGTCTCAGAAATTTACTTTTTCAAGAGCATAATTTTAACTAGGTCTTAAAACCTATGCACAGAGAAAGAGAAGAAAAAGTGGAACAAGCCAAGCAATGTGGTTGTTTGTGATCCCTGCCCTTCTTAGTCACTGATGGCCAGAATTTAGTGATTGAAGATCAAATGAGACTTTTTATTGTTACATCAAGAATTTTGTTTAGAAGAAAAAAACCCCTATAATTTCCAAAAGTCAAACATACTACCATAGATAATAAAAAGGGATGGCATGTAGAAGGTTAGCAAAAATTAAATTTAGAAAGTTACTTTATTTATGTAGGATTGGCTTACAACCAAATTATTTATTAACTAAGAACTATAATATATTACTCAAAGTTTTCTATCTTTCATGACAATTTCGTGTGTATGGGAAAATATTTTGAAGCCTATGGTTTTTAATGACTTGTCTTGAATTTGGAAAGTCTATCAATATCTAAAGAGGATAGTTATAGTCGCAAAGGTATGAGAATTAAAAATTAAATTTCTAATTAACATCAAAGGTAGATTTGGGAAGAAGATGCAGTAAAACTTTGATTAACAGAAGCCCATAGCCAATGCTTCAATTAATCAAGATTTTCCTTAACTTCAAAAAGAAAAATATATTATAAGAAAATGAGCCAATTTTAGTGGCTTAGTGAAAACATAGTTTTAGAATAAATTCTGTTTTCTCCATTATGTGTTGTGTAAGAATGAGATAACCCTCTTCTAGCATTAAAATCCTTAGTCTTCAAGTTCTTAGAGCATCTAAAAATGCAGGCAATCATTACTTCTCAATTCACTTTCAAACAATGATATCTATTTCACCTTTGTTAATGTTGATTAACTGAGCTAAGAAAGAAACACCATCTAGACATAAATGTTCTCGGAATAACAGGCACAATAAGTCTCTGATTGCTGAAATGCAAAATTAATGTGAAATTATCTGGACACACTTCCATTAATTACACATTCAAATGGTAAAATAACATTTTAAGTCTTGAGAATCTTTCCATGCAGAGATAAGGAATTCATTGACCTTTGATAAAGCTATTTATGTAGAAGTCCTGATTAAGTATAGAGCATCTGATAATGAATTTATTGCTTTGTTCAAAAAGTTTGGAAAGTAGATTTGTCTGAAACTCTGTACATGTGCTGGTAAATAAAATTTAAAAAGAAAGAGCACTAATGCTAATGTTTTGATGATCAGACAGATTAAGAAACGGAGAGCTCAGATTTTCTAAAAAGTTAACTCAGTTCCGTGGAACAACTAAGGACTCTGAGCATCCCATAAGTATGATGCTTAACAGAGGTAACCATGTTCCATACTCTCTGTACATGTTTCTACACCCCCTTTCCAACAGAAAAATAACCCAACTGTTTCACTTATATACTAGATTCCATTCTCTCCTGTGTTCTCTATTATTTTTCCACAGTATATTTATCGTTTCACAACACATGGATAATGTTCCCTTTTTGTTTTAAAAAACACCCTCGCTCTACCATGAGCTCCTTGTAGTAACTGAAAATTTTTGCAAATGTGCAGATCATTTCTTGTTTCTCAACATAGGATGTGGAAACAAATTTTGATACAGCATTCAGCCCGTACTCTCTTGACCTACCAATGGCTCTTAGTTTAAACGTAACCATATTTGACTCTGTTGATCTCCCTGTGGAGTTTCTATCCTCTTTTGGGGACTGCAGTCCTTCCTCCTATTCTTCTATAAGAGTTTCCAAGCTCCATCCACTGTTTGGCTGTGGGTGTTTGCATCTGTGTGAGTCAGCTGCTGAGTGGGGAGCCTCTCAGAGGATGCCATTCTCCCATCTGCATGCACAGCATGGTATCATTAGTGTTAGGGATTTGGTGCTTGCCTATGGGATAGGTCTCAAGTTGGACTAGTTATTGGTTGACCATTCCCTCAGTCTCTGCTCCCTCTGTCATGCCTGCATTACTCCTAGATAGGATAAATTTTAGGTTTAATGTTTTGTGGGTATGTTGCTGCCTCTATCACTGCATTGGGGTTCCTGTCCTCTTTGGAGCTCTCAGTGTCTGAACCACCAACCAAAGAACATATACAAGTTAGACCTAGACCTCCTCCATTATATTTAGCAGTTGTGCAGCTTGACGTTCATGTGATCCTAAACAACTGCAACAGGGGTTATCCCAAAAGCTGTTGCCTATATGTGGGATATGTTCTACAAGCTGAAAGCCTTTTCTGGCCTTAGTGTGAGAGGAATCCCCTAGACTCAGACTTGAATTGCCAGGTTTGGGTGACAGATAACCAGGGGGCCCCTACCTGTTCAGAGGAGAAGGTTTGTGAGAAGAATTGTGGAAGAGGGTGACCTGGAGTGTGCAGTGAGTGGGGTGTAAAGTAAATAAGTAATAAGTAAATTAAATTTTTAAAAAGTAGACACACTTATCTGGTTTTTGTTTTGTGTTCACAATTCTCATTCCTCCTTTTCGGCTTGCTCTCAAATCCCTAGCTTTCTACTACTAGATAGTCTTCAATGTTTAGTACTTAGACCTCCCTGAAGGCTCAATTCTCAGAAAACAGACACTCAGATAGAGCTTGTCATGCAGAATAGCTTTGGACTAATACCAGGGAACAGAAGAAAAAAGTATCAGTGTTGTGCCATGAGAGAAACAGGACAGCAATGCAGAGTTAGGGCTCCATGAGAATGAAAGGTGCCTGAACAGTGCTTAATACTGGTACTTTCACACTTGCATTTAAATCACTCATTAGACTCATCCTAGAAGGGACAGCTCAGAAAAACCCTGAGGATAATCAGAGGCATAAAGCAATGCCAGCACCAACTGGAGCTAAACAGCATACTCTTTTCTAACTCCATAAAAGCTCCTTATTTTGTTTATCCTTATGGATTTATTCCAATAAGTACATAAACTATTTTGTGTTCATGGCCAAGCCCAAGTAATTTTAACACCAGTGGCAGAGTGTACTCAAGCTCCCCATGTGCTCCCTCTGCATGCCACTGGCACAGATTTTCTCATATCGATCATCAGCTGAGATCAAGTTGGGAAATGTATCTGTGGCTTTAAAAATGTTTTCCCTCTTTTTTTTTCTCATGAAGATGCTGTTTACCTGTTTCCCTACATATCTAAATTATATGCAAAATACACTGAATTTACTTTTAAAAGTATAGACTATCCACTTAACCAATCCATGGTATTTAAACGCGAAATATCAGTCTGTTGTGAGCTTGGTAGGAGGAAGTTAGGCTACCTGTGCTCTGTATAAAAGACTGCTTCTCTGAACAGTTCAATAGATTAGTACTGAAATGAAACTCTGAGTTAAGAGTCAGGCAGAGTTCAGCTTGTCTGGCTGGCAGGAAATATAACACAGCGTCTCCACTAGCAGGAGAGGCATATTTAGTAGGAGCAGTAAAATTCACAGGCTTTGTAGCCCTGTGAGGCTCATTGGCATCCAGGTAGCACTTGGCACCGTAGATATTATAATACTCTACCCAGTTTATCTGATCAAAGCCACAGTCATTGAAATATGTAGTCCTTAGGTATATTGCAGCTTCAGTTTCATGGGCTAAAATTGAGCAAATATCATGATAAAACAATACAAAAATTTTGATTCTCACTACATAACAGCTTATAATCGAATCTGTTGAATCAACAGTGGAGATACACACACATACATGTGTGTGTGTGTGTGTGTATACATATATATGTGTGTGTGTTATATAATATATATGTGTGTATGTGTGTGTGTGTCTTTAATTACCAATACATTTTATTGCTAAAACAGCCGATGATTTGAATGTATGAGCTGTTAGAGCTGTTTGAAAGGCAGTATTGATAGCCCTTATAAACCCAGACTTGCCAAAAGCCTACAAAGGGCAGTAAAGCAAAGTATGAAAACGAAATGTGTCTGTTCTGAGCTAATTAGGATCAATAAAGTGGTCATAATAATCTTGTTAGGACTGAAGTCAGATCTTGTCATTTCCTTACCTAAAACCCTCCCAACCTTTCTTCTTCCCATCAATATGAAGGGCAAAACTTCATCCTGGCATCAAAAGCCAGAAGTTGTGTGGTTGACGTAATTTCTGGCTGGGTTTCCCAGTCCTCTCTACCACTGTTCTGTGTTAGCCCCACTCTGTCCTGGACACATAGAATAGTGTCCTATGTTAGCTATTTGATCTTGCCCTTAGTTTGATCTGAATGTTTTACCTCTGGAACTCTGTTTACTCATTCCATTTTTTTGCAATCTCTGTTCACACATCATCTTATTTTCTTTAAACTTGTCTTAATTTTGTATATGGTCTCATTCTGAATATATTATCTACTCTGCAACACATTTCATGATCATCTGCTCACCATGATCAAAAATATAACAAAATTTATGTAGCTATTCTATTAGTTGTTCTTTAGTCTGTTTACTAAACTTTAAGATAGCTGAGAAGAGGTATTATTAGTTTACCCCTGTTTTATCTAAAACAAGTATTTAGAAATTTTAGACATACAATAGGTGTTTTTAATAAAATAAGGAAGCCTACTCTTGTTTCACTCCTTGATTTGATTTCTAAACCAATGAATTTACTGGGATTAGTTACAGCAATTAAACAAATGATTACTAACAAGAACATGGGTAATGCATAGTTGTCTCCATTACTGGAAAACCCATGCCAACATGAGTATTTGCTGAGGAAACCTGCATCCTTGAAGATACCAACCACAAAGAGGCAACTGGTCAGGCCAGAAACCTTCCTCAACCCATTCCCTATTGACCCACCCACAGTCCACACACGTCTGAGCATCGATTACTGTGCATAGGGCATTGGTAAAATTCTATGAAAACTGTAAGTTTCAGATGTTTCCTGAGCCCTCTAAGTCTTGTTAACTTTCTAAACCATGAGGAATGCTGTGCATTGGGGAAAATATTAAGAAAACACATGGCTTATTGTATATATGATAACATACATGATTATAATCATATACTTAATATATGATTGAGTAGAGCTAGCATGATACAATATAAATATTTCACAAGTACTTTCTCTAGAATGCTCCTGACTACAGAAGTGTTGAGGTATATTCATATATTTCTACTGAGATAACACCAATTAGAAATTTTGAATCATTTGGTTGAAATAAATTTTCCAGAAATTAGATTTTAATAAATAAATGTAAGGAGTATAAAACTGAAAAGAGTTATTTCTAGCAAAGCAAACTTGGGAAAAAATATGAAATAGAGGATCCAAAGGACCCAGACTCGAACAATAGTCCAGAGAGCTGAAGAGCAGCTCTGCCGTGAGTGCTGCCACAGAAAAGAATTCAGGTGTGGCAGGTGCCTCCATCTGTCTTACAGAGTTGCACAGGAACATCGCTGACATAGAATAAATGTAGTAAAAAGAAAAAATGTAGGAGGGATAATAGATTGCAGGTGATAAAAACAAATATAAATTGTGGATGTCATTCTCTCTGTATTCACTGTAACTCTTACACTTTTACTGTCTTAGTGGAGATTAACAACTTGGCAAAAGCCTATACTGGACAGTAAAATCCATAGAGCGAACAGCCATGATTGCTTTATTCATTGCTATGTACCAGCACCTGTCATATAGGATTCAACTACTATCTATTTTGTCAAAGGATGGATTAACTCAGAGGTTTCTCAAAATTCTTTTCATACTATTATTTTTTTTATACTTTTTTGAGAGTTTCATATATAAGTACATATCTACATCACTTCCATCTTACCATGTGTCTTCTCCAGTTACGCCCATGTCTCTCTACACCTTTTCAAACTCATGATATCTCTTTTAATTATTATTGGTGTGTGTGTGTGTGTGTGTGTGTGTGTGTGTGTGTAAATACACCCTCCTGAGTTAAGGAGTCTAGTATATAAAGATTGATTCCCTCTCTCAGCAAATATTAATCATCTGTAACCTTTTAAAAATATTATATTTTCGTTATTTAAAACAATTTTTAATTTTAAATACATTCCATTATATTCTTCCCCTCCTTCATATTCTTCCTGATCCTCTCTCTCTCCCTACCCTCCTAACATTATTTTTTTATTTTTCCAGAGAAGGAACAATAACTCAACACAACTAAATTCACCAAAATAAAGAAAACAAAATAAAACCACACTCCTAAAGAAAAACAAACTAACCAAATTAAAACACACACTTAAAAATTGTAGAGTCCAATTATATGTTGTTCAACTACTCCTGAATATGAGGCCCATCCTGAGGTAGTTGATATACTCAGTGTCAGACTATTGAAGAATATGGTTTTTTCCTCTACAAGCAGGTATAAATGACAGTTCAGTTGTTAACCTTTATGCTAGTGAATAGGTGTTCACTCATTTATTCATTTTTAAAAATGATAATATAATAAAATAAAACAGAAACTATCACATAGAACTTGGAAAAGACAAACCAACAGAAGTGTCAGGGACAGCCCTGCTTATACACTGAAGGCCTAGAATCAGCAATAGGCCTAACATACATGCCTTCTGGAACCACATCTTGGGTCTTTGTGTAAAAATACTGAAACTGATGGCTATAAGATATTGTAAACAGGCAGCTTTGGTGGAAATTTACCAGCCTGGGTAAGAACTAATAGTCATAGACTTTGTAGATAGGTAACCTTGATGGATAGTACCAACTTAGATAAGGACAAGTGAATCATAGGCGAAGTCATAGTGATCTGTCCCCTGAACCTTCACCCAACTGACACTCTGTTCTGGAAGATATCTGTACTCCCCCTGAACACCTATGCTCCTGCGTCATCCCCTTCCTCACATCCTTCTTTTTTGTGTATATAGCCCCTGTATGAAAAAAGTAAAATCGTTGATTTGATCAGACTATAGACAGATCACCATTTTTTGCATTCACTTGTTTCCCCCATCTTCTCTTTCAGGTGACCTCCCCAGACCCCTGTTTAGTGCCTTGCTGGACAGAACACAGAAAGAGTAGACCCCAAGAGAAGGAATCAAAATCAGAGATTCACTAATTCACACATTCAGAAGTCCCAAAAAACACTAAACTGGCAGTCACAATGCATACTCAGATAACCTGGTACAGATCCATGTAGGCTCTATGCCTGCTGTCTCAGTCTCTGTGCATTCATATTAGTTTGGTACATGTTCACTTAATGGGTCTTGTGTTTTATTTTTTGGTTTTTGTTTTATTTGCTTGTTTTTTTGTTTGTTTTGATTGGGGTTGTTGTTGTTGTTTTGTTTTGTTTTGTTTTTGTATCCTGCATTGCTTCTGGCTCTTAAATTCTTCTGTGACCTTTTTTACATGGTTCCCTGAGCTGTGAGGGGAAGGATTTAGTGGAGATATTCCATTTAGGCCTGAGCATTCCAAGGTCTCTCATGCTCTGCATAATATCTTTGCCTGTAGCTCTTTATCTAACAGTAGCTTAGATAAAAAAAAAAAAAAAAACTTGTTTTTCAGTGATTTAGAGTTGTACTAATTTACCATTACTTTTTAACCAAAACAAAACAAAACAAAAATGCCACTAATAGTTTTGTTCATTGAATAGCAAGGAACCAGAGACCACACATTCTAACTAGGATGTCAATGTATGAGTTTGGGGCTATCACAAATCTTCATGTGATACCAACAATTTAACTGTCTTGAAAATGTCTTGTTAACTTTACACTGATCTCTAATACCAGGTTTTTTTGTTTTCACAATTCTAGGAACTATTGTAATAGAATTACGAAGACTCTGTCAGGTTTTGATTGAGGGTTAAAAAAATGAAGCCTGGAGCTAAACTGAAACAATGCACAGTTTATTAATGATTTAATTTTAAAAGCAAGAGGAATACTTTAAAGAAAGCAAATCTGTTGGCAAAATTGCTGTTTATCCTCCCTAAGTTGGCCCTGCTCATTTCTCATGCATTTTATCACCCATAATGCAAACCTCTACATGCTAAGACAATAAATTTGGGCCATTTCTAATTACCATGGGACTAGGAAGGCATGGGAAATTGGCCAACATGTACACGAACCTCTGACTGAAACTATCTCTTTTGGTGAATGTGGGCGTCCTTTGCTTCTGACTCAGGTATGGGCTAGTAGTTGTTTCAGGCTATAGCAAGCTTACACTTCAACTTCCAGGAGAAAAAAATCTTAGACCCTGGCAATCCCAACAAACTTTCATAAAACTGAAAGAAGTTAACAAAGTACAAATGGGTTATTCTATTTTATTTGTGTTATATCACACTTGTACTTAATGTTAGTGAAGATAATGGTGCTATTTATTAGCAAAAAGTACCTATGAAGAGTCATATATGTACTTTTTCCCATATGAATACTCTAAGAAGTTATTTTACTACTTAACTGTAAAACAAAAATAAATAAAATAAAAATAAGCAATGCCATTCTTAAAAGTCACTTGTTTGTGGTACTGAGCATGATTTTCTTGTTGTTGTGCTTTTCTTGTTTGTTTTACCTTAAACATCACTAGAGATCTGTTACCACCAAGTAACACCTTTATGGATATCTTACCATTTTGTGTGTTTTATAGGTATTAAAAGTGGTAGGACTATCAATTGCTATCATCCATTGTCAGCTTCTATAATGTTTTCTGGTACCATAGAAGCAAGAGCAACACAGAACACCTTAACTGAATATGATACAAAGATAAAAGGACAGTGGGGAACATATCCCTCCTATATACATGGATATCACAGCTCCTGCATCTATGGCTCAGGGAACATAACAGAAAAGGGGCAGAAAGATTGTAAGATCCAGAATGCCAGAAAGTCTGTTTTTAAAGTCTCTCTCAGAAATGGCTGCATAAACTACATCAGTCCTATTAGCCATAGGATTAATCTTACATGATTTCAGCCCTACATAAAGAACTATGGGCACATACTAGTTCCAGGAGAAAGAAAATTAGTCTTTTCCAGTGATGAGACTTCTTGGTTATTCAGTAGACAGTGTTCAGCCCTGAAACCTTATAAACATAAAAAAATAAACACAGAAGAATGTATTTATATATTTCTGCATACATATGTACCCTCCCACACAGAGAGACTTATAAAAACACATATAAATAATTTATTAAACACACCTTAGCTACTTTTCTATTGTGAAGAGACACTATGACCAGGGAAACATAGTAAGGAATTAATCCCCATAATACTGTAAATGCCAGAGTCTGCAATGTGAATCAGCTCTTAGAATTCCAGGATTCTGGTGGTTTTGTTCCCAAAAGAAAGCCATAATTTTATGTGTCAAAGAGACTTAATGTTTCCTTTTGAGTTTGAATGTACTTCCTTATTCTAAAATAGGTAACATTTTTTTATCTATTAAGAATTTCACTGATTAGATAATGTCTCCCTACAGCAGGAATAAAAATTTTCTTTATCTAGTGTGGTTTATGCTAATGGGTGGAGTCTGCTGGATCCTGTGTGCCAGTGATGTGGGCTGGAGAGGAGAAAGCCTTCTCCAAGGATTTTAATGTTACAGTTCTTTTAGATGCTACACAATGAAACAACTCTATTAGGCATTCTTCAGTTAAATATCTTGTGCACATATACTTCATTCAGAGTGGACCACATATGATTTATGTACCTTGGAGGGTGGGAAGGAGGTTTCAGGGTGAATATAAAATCACTGGCTGGAGTTTAAAGTTCTGTGAATGCCTCATTTGCATGGAAAGGCATTCTGGGAATCCCAAGTAATTGCTGTTTGAGTTCTTATGGGGAAAGAAGAAATTGAACTTTTAGGTTTGCTGAGGACTATGTGACATTCCTCCACTGTAAGATTGGGGGATCAGGCTCCCCAGATCAGGCAGAGAAGAGGAAATTTCACTAAAAAATTAAAGGTATTTCTTCATTTTGCACTGAGTTCAGAGGAGCTATCTAGGCATGGTAGACTATAGCCTTGGTAGAGTAGCAAGTTACAGTTCATTTTACCTGCACAAGAGTTAATATCATATTAGACACATCTAAATTCAACCTCTAAATACCTCCAGAATGCTGTTTGTTTAATAATATCTTTATGCCCCATAGCCAACTCAAGGGTGATATACTAAATTAATCACCACAGAAAATAAGAATAGCTATCTGAAGAAATATGATCATAGCTAAATAGGACATGTAAAATTTCTTAGGAAAATCCAGAGGTTTGTGAAGGATGTAACACCAGTTTTTGAGGAGGAAGCACATGCTTTGTCTTGACTTCATCTCTTCATGTGAATATCTTCTAAGTATGCCAATATCATCCCTGTCTTCTGTGTCTAAACATATGATATTTCTAATGCTTCCTGTTTTCTCTATTGTACATATACTTCTGGTTCAAAATCATAACATTAGTACATTCAGATATTTAAAGTTGAAACAATGAAAATGAATGAGATTCCAACATGTTGAAATTCTTTGACTATTTCTTTTTGATTGGGGCACTAATCCACTGGCCTAACTAACTCCATGTTCTTCTCAGATTCTGTTTTTTCTCCTCTAACAATTTTTCCTCTCCTCTGGTATTACTTGAGCTTTTAAGTAACAAATATCTTTATGAGAAGAGTCTAAAACTAAAGCAGTACTACACTTCCTGTCAGGAGCCATAATGGGACAAGCTAATAATTAGCTGTGATCATCCTGAAATGCTTGCCTTGGATTATCATATAATCTGTGACAAGTGAGTCCTTATCAAGAAGGCTGCAAGGGACTTAATTTAGGAAAGATTCCTGCTATTAATATGCTTTTCCTATTATTATTATTATTAATCATATGTAGCAATCACTGAGCAATATCACACCCCTTTGGAGCAGATCTCTGCAGATCCATTAAGACGTACTGTCTTGTAGTGATGCTATATAGACAAATAGATGACTTAAGTCTTAATGATGATCCTATAAGAATTCCTAAAATTGTATCAATGATTACTAAGCTCTTTTATAGTGGGACTGCTATTAGGTCCCTTTCTGATAGTCAGAACTGCAATGAGAATTCTGCCAGTCTCCCAAGTGTCATCAGTTAATTGCCCATAGACAGTAACCAGACTTTCTCCTGCTCAGAGCACATTACATGAGGTTGTAAAACAATTAACCAAAGGTCACTAAAAGGGACTCACGATTTATTATAGGTGCTAGGACAGAAGATAATATATTGCCTGGGTTTATCTAAACAAAGCTTCACTAATTTCTTAGTTATACTTTAAACCTTCAGTGAACCTGTGGAGTTAGACAGGTGATGAATATTTAGCCAGACAATTACTCCTATTGGATATACATGTAAACATTCTGTGTTGTAAACCTCTATTCCAATTTATGATTTGATCTTTGGTGTGAACTTGTGATGAACATTGTAACATGTGACCATGTACTCTGAAAGATGCATAAGTACTGAAGACAAAGACAAAGAAAGTAGTAGAGTAGTTGTAGATGTAGAGGTTCGTTAGGAGCCATTTGTCCCTTCCTTTTCTTTTCCCCATAAGACCCTAGATCTTACCCCCATCCCACCTATGCTCTTCCATCCCCCTTGGCTGCCTCAAGAAGAACCAACAAGGAGAAGAAAGATGACTTCTCCTCCCACAAAGCCGTGGCTGGCCCCCAGCAACTTTCAGGACAGATAACACAAAAAAGAGCAATAACCATGGGATTGAGGTTGTATTAATCATCCAAGAGAACCAGACTGCTCTGCTCAAATGATGTTAGTGACAACATCGTTTCTAGAATCTTATAGAGACTAGTAGACAAAGATTGTGTACTCATCAAACAGCTGCCCTGACCAAGGTAACTGGGTTCTCTCTTGTTACACAAGCTTCAACTCTTATTCTGTTTTCTTTTCTATAAAACCTGAACTTTCTTGTTATCCCCTCAAAAAGACCTGAAGTAACTGATCCCCTCTACTTGTTCTGTCCCATGTGACTACATTGACTCTACTTGTCCTTTACTAGTATTAATATCTTAAATTGGCCCACTATAGTCTGTTGGGATCCTCCCACACAAGAGTTTTGACTTAAAACTCAGCATTTTCTCAAGCTCTTCTGTTCTGTCTGAATATAGAATATAATATGTCCTTGAAAAATATCATAGACTCTGGCATAATCTCTAATGAGCCTGAAGAAAGTTTATAAAGATATATATATATATATATATATATATATATATATATATATATATATATATATAAAAATTATATCTTTGGTTATCTTCTCCAAAATCATGTAAGTCATAGCTTTGGCTTTTAGAATTAACATTATAAAACTGTTTTCTTCACTTTCATCCTTGGACATTTATATTCTGTAGTAGGAGTCCGATCCTTAAGAGAGGAAAGGAATGAAAAGCGGAGAAAAATAAGAGGGGTAAAATTTAGAATGTAATAAGGAATTCCATTTCTACCATGTATACCTGTATCATATCACCTGAATCTGTGGCTCAGGAAACATTACGAGTACAGAATTGAAAGATTATAAGAGCCAAAATATGAGAAAGTTTGCTTTGAAGCAGCTTTAGAAATGGCTGCACAAACAAGACCTATACAACAATATTGATGGCTTTGTTAACATGGAAATGGGGATTTTGTGGGGTTTTACCCTTAGGTGTCTATAGGCCACTAATGACTTCTGGGAGGAGAAATAGGAGTTTCTCCCAGAAATAAAACCCCTTATGGGTTGTCCAATGATGAATGGTCAGGTTTGAAACCATATGCACACAAAAAACAAAATCATCTTAGCAGGCTGTATTTATGTATCTTTATATGTGTAAAAAGATACACACATATATATATATACATGTATAACCATAATAATAAAAGAAAAAGAGGTTATCAACTGAGGGAGTCATGAGAGAAGAATTTAGACAGTACCTGGGAAGTATCTGGGAAGTACTGAAGGGAACAAAATGAGAGAGGATAGTGATGTGTTTTTATATCAATAAAACTATATTAAAATAAATAAAAGAATCATACAGTCTCAGAATAATAATTTGTAGCATAACTGTCCATATATCATTGTATTAAAACCTTTAAAATATTTAAAAGATTGTCTTGGAGAAATGGTATCTATGGAAGTTTCTGTATCCAAAATTCACTAAAATCTTCACTATGAATAAGTAATAATGCAGCCATGGGTGTGCAGGACTGAATACCAGCATCTATGACTCTGGAAGAGCCTGAGCTCGTCTTCTACCTCATTCTCAGGTCACTCATTTTTCCCAAAACATTCAGATTTAACAATGAGTACTTACTCTATAAAATATTTCCTTCAGAGTTCCTGTTTTCCTTATTTATAATATATATTTTATATTACTTATTATTGATCTTATTTCTTCATTATAATTTTACCTTGTTATATATTTACCTATGCTATAAATTACAATATGTTATAGACTATCTCTAGATTTAATTTGGCAAAAACCTATTGCATAGTTTGTTTATATTTTATTTGAAAAACTGAAGTGTGACTCTTTCACACAAATAGAAGTATTAAATTTCCTAAATTTTCTATTGATCAAATTACATGGGTTGAGCTTTAATACAGCAAAGGATATATTGAACTTTTTAAACTTCAAGTATTTTTTTTACTCAATTTAAGCCATTTATTGGCACATTAATACACAATATATAGAATTGTCTTTATATTGGTCTCTGTGTCTTGGCTGTCTCCAGGTCAGAATACTAGCTGCTCTTTAACTGGCTAAGCAGATGACAGAAAAGGAGTTCATGAGGATGCTTACACTCAGCATGACTCTGACTGCACATGCTCACTATCCTAAGTATTAACAGCTCCCTGGATTCCATACAACTACGGAGGAACAGTAGAATGACTGTAGAAAGTGTGGACAAATTATAGGAGAATATACAGAGAAAACAAAAAAGGTACTTTTTAATATAATTCTTGCTTATGAAAACATTCTTAGTTGTTTCTGTTGAGGATTATACTGACTGGCACAGACATTTAGTATGTATTACTCATTTACTTAGTCAGACCTAGTCTTTGATGTGCTTTAAGAATCTAGGTGATCTAAGTCTAACCTAAAAGTTGAGATGTTTTCACATTTATGCTTTAGTATTATATGTTCGCCCATTCTCCCCGTGTCCATCCCTACCCTTCCTTCCTTGCTCTTTAGATATGCAGTGTAGGAAGAATTTAGACTTCACATTGCTCTTGCTGCCATAGTTGGGTCCACTGCACCCATGCTCATCTACACAAAGCTTGTTTTTCTAAAAATAAAATAAGTAACTTTTTCATTTACTTGCATTGTAAACATATTTTGGAGAAAAAGCCAGAAGATAATGGGTACTTCATAGCAGGATGTACATTTGAGTACATTAAAATACTATCTACCTGTTTGAGGTTTTATTATTGATCAAAAGTTTTGTTTTCTTATGCAGTATTTTTTATCATTTTATGTCATTTTCGAGCACTATGTTACCTCCCCAGGCATTAGGTACCTACTACTTCCAGCACATCATCTTATTCCTGGGGATATTTCCCAAATAGGTTTTTCCATTACAATGATTTCACTCCATCCTTTTAACCATCTGTGCATGAGCCTTTTCAATGTCTCCTAAAAATGGGTCTCAATGTCCATGTTGGCACCTTCGCCACCACCTTCAAAATTAAAGACATTTCTAAAAGGTTGGCTTTCTATTATGCATCAGCACTTAGAGGTAGAATTTTCTCTTTCTTTAATCTTAATTTATTCTGTTTCAGTACAATGCCAGTTGAAATTAAAAAGACATGATCAATGTTTCAGGACAGGTTATCAGCTGATAAAGCTTGTGGTTGTTATCTATATTCAGTATATCACATTAGAATTCTTCAATATATGGCAAGTACAGAAATGAATGACACTTTAAAGCAACCTATTAAAAAAGAAAAACTTAAATCTAGATAGTGTTATGCAATTTTCAAGAAACTCACGCGTAAATTTTGTTTTCCTTGTTGTCTGCTTGTTTAATTATTCCTGAAATTGCATTTTGATTACATGTTTCATTCCACTTCCTTCTTTGAAACCCTCCAACATACCACTGCCTGCTCCCCTTCAGATTCGTGTTTATTTTTATCACATGTTATTACATGCAATGATGCCTATATAGGAATACATATTCCACAACATACGCTAAAATAATATTTAACTAAAATGTTTAACTGATATGGATTTTCAAATTCCAGGGACACTTTTTACAGCAGTTTGCTCAGCATCTCTCATCCTCCTTGCACTGGTACACCGGCTAAACATGTTTCTTGAGTTACAGCTAATACCCAAGAAGTATACACAATGCCGTGAACACATCTGAGCTTTAACCAGATGAGTTTCGCTTATCTGTTTACTTTTTTGAAGTTAAGTCTTAAGGAATTATAAAGAACTGCAATCCCTCCTGAAAAGCAGGGGAGGGAAAAGCATGTATATATTTATATGAGTAATAGGATCATATATGAAAGCGGTATTTTACATTACCATTTAGCAAGGATTTTAGTTTACAGTAGATGATCATACTAGACAAGGAGAAATTTTATTATCGTTGCTGTATATGTACGTTTGCAAATATTAATATCTAATATATATATATATATGTTAGTCACTTTATTACACATGTATATTTGTATATACATGCATTCTAAACGCATATCATTTTACCCACAGTTAACTGTAGATCTCATGCCTCATTTAAAAAAAAGAAAAAACTTTTTTGCAAGCAGATGAAGACTGCCATTTAAACTGGAAACTCCTTAAAATACAAAACTGATTATGTGATGCCCAACTCTAATGGATACATTGACAATACTGCTAATGCACTTAAGGCTCAGCGAACATCACAGAAGAGAACACAGAAAGAAACAGAGGGTCAAGAATTCTCTTAGAATGTATGGGAAAGCTGTCATCATTTTTAATTAGTGCCATTATCATTGTTATTTTTGTTACTAATGGATTGGAAAAGTCAGTGAGAATATATAACCTCGGTATTCTATTTCCTGACTGAATCAATAGACTAGATGCTTGTGTCCTTCCATAACTTGTATATTGAAATCCAATTCCTGTTAGAGATGGCTTGGGAAATGATTAGGTCATAAAGAGACAGCCTCATGAATGGAATTAGAGCACAGATGATAGGAGGACAATTGGATTGCTGCATCTATCACCTCATTGTTTGCCGGAATTGAGTTGGCTAATCTGTCTAAATCAGATAGGTGTTTGCTTCCTTCTACATTTTTCCTTAGATATGTGAGTAACTTCAAAAGCTATACATCTGGTTGAAAAGGGTATATTATCAAATAAACAGGACTATTCTTCAACCAAGTGTATATCAATAAGTGTAAGTCTTTGCTGGAACCTACATAGCTGTTAAATGAAACCCCAGTGTGGATCCTCCTCACTCAATGTGAAGGCACAGTGGAAAGGTTGTGTTTAGCAGGAAAAGAGCCTTGTCAGACATAGGATTCACTAGTTTCTTGCTCTAGTGCTTCCAGCCTCCAGCAGTGAAAATAAATATTTGCTTCTTAAGTGATATGATATATGACTTTTGTTATTCCCATACAAGTAGATGAAGACACTTGGCCACAAACTGACTAGGAATGCTGAAGTCATTCAAATGAGATTACTACCATTTTTTTCTCTACACATAAATGGCAACTAGCAATGAAAATTATCTTTAGATGTACTAATGGACTATTCAACAAAGTTTTCCAGTATGAGTGCATCTAGATAAAACACAGAAAAGTCTGAAACATCACTTACTGCTCTCAGCACAGCTGCACAGTGCATTTATTAATTGCTGTAAAATCAGTGAAACATTTTGTAAGAACCAACTTGGCATATATTTTATGTAACCACGCATCTGAGCTATATAGTTGTTAATGTCATTTTATAATCATACTAATAATTACCAGAAAACTAAATTATTCAGCAAATTACAAATGTTATATTTAGTTATATTATGATTTTTTTCATGTTGCCATGGAGATTAAATTGCTAACTCAATCCTTAAGTTCAATTCCATATAATAATTTCCATATTTTCCAATATAAATGTAGTATGAATTAATAAAGCCAAGGAACAGCTGTAAACACGTTGGATTTTTTCTGGTATTTTTTTATTCATATCCCTTTATATGATGCTGTAAACATTTGTCAGGTTCTCTCTAGAACCTTTAAAGCATTTCCAGATTCTGAATTAAAAGGAGAGAAATCAAATACATTTTCAGATGATATAATTTCTACCTTCTGTCAGAAACTAAATGATTAAAAAATTCTTTATGGGTTAAATCAACCATTAAATTTTATGGTTCACTGTATTTCTAAACATAAGGATACAACTTTCCCACAATAAACCATCCCTATATAGTAGACACTGGTATTCCCATAATAGCAACAATTATAACAGTCATCTATTTTGTTTTTCAACAGTATCCTATTTACATGTAAGAAAATTACCCTTAGAATCTTCTTGCATCTAAAATTATTTATAATTTAAAACTATCTTACGATAAACACTGATTATTTTTCCAATAAAGTGTCAAGTTTCCCTCTTTGCGTCTTCATTAAAAGAGATCTGTGTCATGGGTCGGTAGAGATGGCTTACAGGTTATGAGCACTTTCTGCTATTGCAGAGCACCTGGGCTTGGTTTGTAGTACCTATGAAGCAACTCAGCTGTCTGTAACTTCAGTTCCAGTGATTCTGATGATCTTTTCAGATGTAGACATGCACATTAAACACATACATACATGAAGACAAACACTTTTACATATAAAGTAAAATGAATAAATATTTTTTAAAAAGAAAATTGAAGATCTCGAGTCACTAAAATAAGCCCCTTTTCAGTTCATAGACACTCAGGGTTCAGAGGAAGCACTCAAGGCTTTAACATTCTCAAAATTTCTAGTGTGTCAAGGTTATAAGGTGTATTAGATCTTGATATAATATGGAAGCCAAATGTATAGTTGTGACACTAACATGATATTGAAACTTCAAATGTATAACTAAAAAACTAACATCAGATATATCACCCTTTATGTGTGTAATTGTACAATCCTCTAAAGTTTCAACAAATAGTCGGAAAGAGACATTAGTAATGAAAAATCAGCATAGGAGATGGACTGTTCTGCATGCGATAATATATATAGCATGCTAAGATGTTGAAATGAATCAATATTTAAATCTTTTCAGGATCTTAGAGACAACATTTTCTTCATATGATTAGTATAGTATGATGAGACAGAATGTAAATATGTATACAGGTAGGTGACATCACCGGAGACAAAACCCTTTAATCTACCATGGTATCCTACCTACAAGACAGGCCAGAGCACAGTGGCACAAAGCTTGTGGGAATAACCAACCAACATCTAATTTGACTTAAGGCCCACTCCATGAAATACAACTCACACCTAACACTGCTTGGATGACCAAGAATCAAAGACTAGCTACCTCAGAGACCTATGGTAAAACCAAATACCACTGGTCTAAAAATAAAACAACAACAAAAATCCCAAAGCAAAAACATGCCAATAAAATGACTACTAATGACATTCTGCTATACTCCCAGATGAGTGCCTTGACAATTATCATCATAGAAGCTTCCTCCTACAATAGATGGAATAAAGACCAACACCTACAACCATACAATATTCAATCTTAAAAAAGGATGTCTCTGTCAAATTCAACCACTCAGGGCTCAGGGAACCCCATGGAGGGGAGGGCAGAAAGAGTGTACTAGCCCGGGGGAATGAAAGACATTAACAAAATAAAGCCTCCTTTTATCAGTAGGATCACACATATATAACCTCAGGAAGACTGCAGCAGCATGCACAGGACCATGACAGGTATGTACCAGGTCATTTCATTGTCTATATAGCGCGGCTTCTAGTTTAGTGCTGTTGTGCAATTACTGAGTGCAAATGAGTGAGGCTCTGTTTCTTTCCTTCTTTTTTTTTTTGATAATTTTTTGTTTTACATTTCAGATGTGATCCCCTTTCCCCATTTCCCCTCACACCCAGAAACCTTCTATACCATCCTCCATCCTCCTGGTTCTATGAGGATGTGCCCCCACCCACCTCCCCACCCTCGAATTCCCTCACACTTGGCATTCAGCCTTCACGGGAGCAAGGACCTTCTCTCCCACCTATGCCCAAAAAGGCCTTCCTCTTCTACATATACAGCTGGAGCATTGAGTCCCTCCCTACTTGCTCCAGGCTGGTAATTTAGACCCTGGGAGCTCTGGTTGTTTGGTATTGTTGCTCTCCCCATGGGGCTACAAAACCTTTCAGTTCCTTCAGTCTTTTCTTTCACTCCTCCATTGGGAACCCCATGATCAGTTCAATGGTTAGCTGTGAGCATCTGCTTCTTTATATGTCAGGCTCTGGCAAACCTCTAAGGAGACAGCTATATCAGGCTCCTGTCAGCATGCGCTTCCTGATATCCACATCAGCATCTACCTTTGATGACTGCGCATGGGATGGATACCCAGGTGGAGAGTCTCTGCTTTTTATGACTTCTGTAGGGTTATTTTCAGCGTTTTTGTATGTTTTTCCAATTCTAATGTGTTAATTTTGTTGAATTTAATATTTTATTACATATGCATATATTTTTTGTTATTGTTGTTGTTTTTGTTGTTACTTCCAAGAAATCTGTTTGTTTTTTAATCACAGACAGAAATGTTTGGATTTGGATGGGATGGGAGATGGGAGAACTAGAAACAATAAAGAGAAGGGATATATTATGTGAGAAAAAAAAGTCTACTTTCAAAAAAAGGAAAACCTATATTACCAGCATGATTTTTCATTTTAGTATTGTCATATATAAAATTTAGAGAAAAGTAAGCAGATTTTCAAGAGGATGAAGAACCACTGTCATAGAGAGTAAAGATCAATATGTCAATAGATTAGTTAAAATCCTGTGGCTCCTTGAAACACTATCTGTATATACATTACAGTAGTGCTGATTAAATTTTGTTTTTTAACATTGAGGAGCTAGTAAATTGCTTTACAATTCTAAGTCATTCCTGCCAATCCATATCTTTTATCCAATATAGTTCATTTCATTGTTTACAAAAAATAAATAAATAAATCGAAGAAGCTGTTACAGTGCCCCTGGCCAGAGTCTTCTCTATGGTGTGTGGGCAGACGATTTCTTAGCTCCCTTAGAACTTTGATATTGCTGCTTTTCTCTAGGGGCTGCAGGAAAGATAAATTACCAGTTGTCATTTTTTAAAGCACGCCTTTAGCATTTCAGACTATAGTAAATGAAGAAAATTACTTAAAATAGTAACAAATGGCAGTTTATCATTAATACCATTCCTGCAGTGGCATGTCAATATCAAAGGGCATACCAGCATGGAAAACATCAGGACTAAACTTCAAACTGAGGTGCACATAATACTCATATGTCTTGTCTAACAACTGACAGAAGAAGAAAAAAAGTACTGTGAAGGGAATAGAACGCGAGCAGCAAGAAAATTAAGGGATGAAAAGGAACTGGGGAAGACAGGCAAAGGCAAACTCTCGGGAAACTCTGAGTCAGGACAGAAAGGATTTGACAGTCCAGGTTCTTATGCCTGGTTGAAAGCTCATGACAGGGATCTAATTTGTGCAAAGTTGTAACAGTAGTGTAATTGGTTCCCAATTCTTCCTGAAATAACAATTAGCTCAGAGTTTCAAGTCCTAGCACAGGACTTGGCAAAAGCCTTGGTAACTTCATTTCAACTAACAGACATGAGTGACCACGGCCCCAGGACACTACTTTAAATTGCCCCAATTCTATGTTCCAAGACAGCAAAAGCTTCATGAAGCTTTTGTAGTAACAGAACAAAGAAATTCATAAATCAAGGCACTTTCCAACTACATTGCTAGAAACAGGTAGATAAGTTATAGAAAAGAGGAGAGGTCTCAATAACAACCCTCCAATGTTATCTGACATTTTTAATTTTGTCACTGATGGATGTGAAAGGTCTATTCATACATTCTGAATGGTTTATCCAAGAGAAACACAATGTTAGGTCAAATACTGAAACAAGCAATAAATAAATGGAGGGAGTTAAGATTGTCCAAGATTTTTTAGATTATTACTTGCAACATTCTAACCCCCAAACATTGTGGAAGTTCTCATCGATCAATCAACCTTGGTAAGTATAGTTTCTGTCATTCTTTCACTTATATTTCCTTAGAAAGAGCCAACCACTGGAGGCCAGGCTTCCATGGAGCTAATAATTATGCATCAGATGCAGGAGCTACAGATAGGAATAAAGAAGTTTGTTTCTGTATAAAGCTCAATGACTTAAGTGACACCAGAAAACCTCTCTGGATCTAATGTAAAGCAAGAAAATCAAGGAAGCTACTTATCACTTCAGTGAAAATACTACAGTTTGTACATACCAAATGCACCAGAACACTGAATGTACATTTAGCACGCACTATGTCCACAATTTCTATTAAGAAATTTAGGGTGTTTGAAATTCACTTTAGGTTGGGAACCACACTTGACATGGATAACTAATGCTTTGCAATCTGAGCCACTGGGAGGGTTTAAGGTATGTGAATTTATCTGGCATGTAGTAAAACTCAATAAACACACGATGGAACTTTTATTATCACGTATGCTCTTTATGAGCTCATTGCTGTCAATATCACCCTTTCTTCTTCTAGCTGCAAACACTCGACTCATGCTCTCACAGGAGTGAGTGGCACCAAGTCTCATCCTTAACCACAGAGTTCAAGTCACTATCAATGAAAAATGTAAAAAAAATTTTTTTTTTATTTTCATTGGCTGGTAGTGAAGAAAGGGCATCTATCTGACCAAAAAGAGGACTTGAATACAAATGACTAAATAGAAAATGTAAAATCCAATAATAATCCAGTGGTGGTGACAAGAGGATTTCAGATTATAAATTTTTGGTAACATGTTAGACAATTAAATCCCTGAAGATTAAACTAAATCTTGTGTTCAAAATGTTTTGCTGAGAACAAAGAAAAAATGGCTATATTCAAAGGTTGAAAGTTAAATAAGGACAATTATTAGATAGATAAAATTAGCAAAAGTAAGTTAATGATATAAACATACTTCAAAAAGCAGGAAGACAATCACTAGGCCACATTTACTTCAGGGATGTGATCCTAGAGAGGCAGCACATGCTCCATTAGATGGTTCTGTACACATGTACATTAAGGGATCATCATTTAATCTGTGGGATTAAAAATAATACACATGAGATTAAAAGAGGAATGTGGTGGAGCAGATTGGTGAGCATGAAGAGCATGTGAGGAATTATAGGGGAGTGACTGAGGGAGGACTTAATTGAAACATGTTACTAGCTTATATGAACTACTAACTTGTAAAAATAATTTTAAAACAGAACAGTCAGGAGAATGTGTTACTCTAGAAGTCAAGAAAGAGAAGGTGACAAAGTTTAAACAAATGTTACTCATACCTAAAGATGGTTACTGAAAACAATCACTGATATTAGCAAGGTGAGCCATCACTTTTAATAATCCCAAATAAGAGCTAGCTGCCCTATACAGCATACTGGAGTAAATTTTAAAAAACTACATTCATCATATAAAGACCTGAATCCAAGTGCATTATCTGTGCACTATCCTAGAGCAGTGAGGATATACAGAAATACAACCCAAAGTCACTTACATAAGAATGGGTGTGGTAGTATGGTGGGATGATTGGGATGGAGGTACAAGAGATTATACTTTTACGATTTCTAATGAATGCTGTGAAAACACCCGTGCACTCACCTTCCCATGGCACATGGACGGCTTTGTTCGATGTATCATCCTCACTGACAATGTACTGAGTCACAAGGATGACTGTCTACATGGTCCTGAAAGAAGCCTCACTCACTTATCCTGGGTGAGATTTGGGAGGTCAGCACACATGAGTTCTAAATTCAATATATATAGCCAATGTTCAAATTCATAAATTTTTATATGTTTTGTCAAAATAATCTGTTCTGGTTTATATTGGAGCCAATCGTTGTAAGCCTAGTACCTGGAAAAGTTCAGGTATCCTGGTAACTGACATTTTTTTTCTCCACCTCAATATACACAGACTAGAATATATGCATATGCAATTTTCTGTTCCCTGGCAAGCACAACATATATTTTCCTGCATTGATATCTCACTGAGTTTGGAATCATTTTGCTCTTCACCATCCTCTGAATATTATATATTCATCAATGGAATGGAAAGAGTGGGACAGAGGCAGGACTTGGGATGCCTAAGGAGTACTTATGGATGGAAGATAAAGTCTATCATTAAATAAAGTATTTTCCGTTTCAGTAGTCTCTCTGTGAATATACTTGTGGCAGGCAAGCTAAAAATTTCTTCAATAAAAGACAATACAAAAGACTCAAAACTATAAAATTGTATCAAATTAATTCAACATTACACTAATAAACTCATATGCCTATGTATTTTACATGATATATTATGATAATTAACAACATTCAGTGGAACAAATTAGAAAATTCCTTGACACCTTATAAAAATCTATATTTTATGCATGGGCACAACAAACTGAAAAATGATAAAATTGTGAAGTACATATATGTAGGCATAAACATACACTGAAATATTAGGCTATATATTTTATTAATAGCACATTACTATATTTTCTACAAATTTCAAAATCTCCTAGTTTCCAAAATTTAAAGAATTGAATACATATTAGTATGTATTTAGTATTTAGGCACAAGCTAGATTTTTATTTTTATTAAAATATCAATCCATTTACATAAAATGAACATCAGTTTTGAATTTTATTTATCAGACTAATTAAAAGATATTTCACAAAAATATAAACAGTATCAAGAGATAGAAAGACACCTTCAAATGTAAACATAGAATCAATATAAGTAGTCAGTATTATGTACTATATCCAGTACAAAACTCTATAGATGTGTTATAAAACTAGGATCCAGATGTTAATTTTTAATTGTGTTTTAGTCTCCTCGCATACACACCTTCTTAATTTGAAACAAGACATGTTTTAATATTGTAATTTTTAATGTAATTGTATATTTTTACTATTATATTTAGTAAAATAATTAATTATGAGCAAACTCCTTTTCTTATTGAGTATTTTTAATGTTGCTGGCTACAAGTCTGGAAACCTGAATAATCTGTACCAGAAAATAAGCTCTATTATACCTCTATTAAAAGCTTTAAGTATTTTACAATCTAAAACACTCACTGAAAGATTACCAACTCACTTCTGACAGATATTACATTGAATTTTACTTCAAGTAAAGTTCTAACTTAGATGCAACTGATGGAAACACTCTGTTTGGTTAAAATATACATTACAATAGCCTCAATTCAATGTAAATATTTCAGAAGGCTATATCCTTCCATTTGCATGGATTTCTGGGCAGAAATGAAAACATGAGTAACTTCCTGGCAAGTTTCAATTGTCTTTATATTGTTCCCAAATAAGCTTCAAATCTATCCTAGCTGTTGTTACAATCAAAATTTCTATATGAAGAAAACAGTAAAATAAACTCAAGGATATCCATTAAATCATGATTTTTCTTAACTAAGTACATCGTGTTGCTATGGAGTAGGTAAATGTATATATCATATCTCCTGGGTACCAGTTCTTAAATCTCATAATTGACACTATCTGTTTGAAAGCTCTTCAGTTAGTAAGACCTAAATTTGAATCCTGGCTTCCGGAACTAGTTTCCTACTCATGTTGTGTATTTCCTGTAACACTCCTAGACTCAGAAATTTTTCCAAAGAGGCCTGGATGTTTTTATTGAAGGATGGTATTACAAGACATGATATGGACACTATTTGTGCTAAAAGCTGTGGGGTATAACTGCTTATAGCCTTCTCATTTAAGAGAAAGAAATTTTTTGCCTATCTACCCATATATAGAAAATATCTCAAGGATTTATCTATGAAATCGTATGTACACTTTGCTCAACATGAGTTCAAACCAATGTCTCCAATCCCAGTAGTAAAATGTTCCTGTTTCAGGATATATGTTATTTCCAGTATAAATACATCAATACTAGAACTGAGCATCTAGGAAGTGATATAAAGAATTACTGTGGTGGCAGTGTACTGCTTTTCTCCCAGACACCGCTGCTTTTTGTTCTTTGGTTAATAGTTTTATCCCTCAATCTCTTTTGTGAAGTTATTTAAATTACAATCATCTATTTATTTGTTTTACACTCTATATTGCATCCTGGAATTCCCAACTTTCAATATTATTATGTTTGAATGTACTGAAGCTATTTTATGTTAAGCACTATGTATAAATTCAGTTATTTATCTATAACTACAATATTATACAGCATTAGTTTGTAACACTAAAGAATCTTTTTCCTCACCCTTCCTGTCCTTGTAAAGAATGGTAATGGTGATTATTGCTATTTCTGTAATTTTTCTTTGCTCAGATTCTATATAAATGTAATCATATATTATGCAGATTTTCTGAATACCTTATTTTACCTGAAACTACACATTCCAAAACCAGTCCTCATATTCTACAGCTTGAAGCTAAGCTGTGTTGTTATTAAATAATATCAGAGAATTTAAAGTACCATCATGTATATATTGGATTACCAACTAAAATTGTGATTTCTTCAAGTTGGGTACCCATGTGAATACAGCCACTACAAAACTCACATGTATATTTTAATGTGAATATGCCATTTTGTATATACAATAATTACTTGAGAATTTTGAGAGACACTAAAACTAGTGAATATTTTTAAAATGTATTTTATAAGCTAGTTAGAAAGCATCCAGCAGTTTTAAACAACGTGAACCTTCTTGTTCATCCATCAGCAAGAATGACAGTTTTCTGTATCTGCATCAGCAATTCCCATTTTCAGTTTGAAGGATTCTGGGTATTCTAATGGATGTGTACTATTACAGTACGGTACAGTTCGAAAGTCTCACATAGATGGTGTGGAAAATGCTTTCCAGTGCCTACTTATTAACAATCTCTCTTCTTTAGGGAATTATCCATTTGGTTATTTTACCCATTTTAAAGCCATATTTTGGAGGAGGATGATTTGTTTTCAGAAACAAAGTTTGCTCTGTATCACTGATTGAACTAGTATTCATTAGGAATTCCATAGTCACTGTGAACTCATGGTCAATACTCCTGTTTCAGCCTCCCAGTGACAGTTTACAGGCCTGCATCTACTTGCCTGGAGGTTATTTGGCTTCTAGTTTTTGACCTTAAAGAGTTCCTGTTTTGTACTTTTGATTTAAGTTATTTGTTCGTTTTTGTGCTGGCTACTTTTTGATTTAACCTGATACAGGCTAGAGTCATCTTGGTAGAGGAAACCGAAGATCAGAAAGTGCCTCTACCCATATACCTGTAGCCAAGTCTGTAGGACATTTTCTTGATTGAGCTAGGAGGGCCCAACATTCTGGGACAAGAGCAGTTGATCATGAGCTATGTATAAAAGCAGGCTGAACACACCAGGAGGAGCAAGAGAGGAAGCAATATTCACCCATGACTTCTACTTTAGTTCTTACTCTAGGTTCCTGCTTTCAGTTACTGCTTGACTTTCTTCAGTACTGGGTGTAGCCCAGATTTATAAACTGAAACAAGCAATTTCCTTCCCAAGATGCTTTTGATTATAGTGTTTAAATACAGAATAAATATGAAACTATAGTGGTTCTATTCCTAAATCTATATAATTTATTTGTGTTCATTAATTTTGTTTTTTTTGTTAAGACAGGATCATGACATAAAGTTTAGGCTGGCCACAAACTGGCAATCCTCTTTCCTCAGCTTCCAAAGTGCTATAATTACTTGTAAGTATTACTAAAAATCATTCCATTCTCTTATAGTAAAATCCATTTCATTCTCTTAACACTGTTTTCAAAGATATAGAATTTTTTTGTTAATGAACACAAACTCGAGCTGTGGTAGAAAAATCCATAGCATGAATCCAGGGAATTTAATGGATTTATGGCTTTATATATTGCTAGGTTGATGAGTGGTTTAATCACTTGAGGTAGTATGGGGATGCTTCTGATGCTAGTGTCCTGTTCGCAAATTTGTTATTGATAGATCACTAAAGATATCAGAGACCAATGACTGAGGACAGGGTGGAACACTTAATGTTTCTCAGAAGGACGAAGGGAGAATCAGGAGAAGGCAAGGTTTCTGTTGGAGTTGCCAATGGCCACTCTGTCTGATTATGCCTCGGGTGGCAGGGGAGGTTTAGAGATGTCCGATCGCTGAGTTAGGAAAGGCATTCATGCTCTGGGCTGGAGCAGACACAGAGTCGGTCTGCTCCTGTCCTGTGGAGAAACTGAATCCTGAGTCATCCAGGAGCCACTGCACTCAGAGCAG
>NW_021604613.1:6916185-6919660 GCF_004785775.1 Grammomys surdaster
GAAACTGAATCCTGAGTCATCCAGGAGCCACTGCACTCAGAGCAGCTAGTAAGAACTCCATCTCACTCCCTAAACCCCAGAGATAGATCAGGGAGCCAGGGACATCCAGGGCACAGCAGCTACCCAAACCCCGCCCCTCCGGAATTCCACTTCCCTTCTGCCCCTGCCTGGTCCTCTGGGCTGGAGCAGACACAGAGTTGGTCTGCTCCTGTCCTGTGGAGAAACTGAATCCTGAGTCATCCAGGAGCCACTGCACTCAGAGCAGCTGACACAGAGTCGGTCTGCTCCTGTCCTGTTGAGAAACTGAATCCTGAGTCATCCAGGAGCCACTGCACTCAGAGCAGCTGGAGCCACTGCACTCAGAGCAGCTGAAACTGAATCCTGAGTCATCGAGGACCCACTGCACTCAGAGCAGAAGGATTTCCAGATCCAAGAGGTGGCCTGAGTCCCAGGAGTTATTCCACCAAGGAGATTAGGAGCATAAGACCACAGAGACCTCTGGACTCTGAGGAGCTCTGCAATAAGCAAGATAACTGGAAATACAGACTCCAGTTTTACACAGTGAGGGCAGGTACCACTAGAGTTAACCAGACGGCGAAAGGCAAGCCCAAGAACATAAGCAACGGAAACCAAAGTTTCTTGGCATCATCAGTGCCCAATTCTCCCAATATAGCAAGCCCTGAACACCCCATCACACCTGAAAAGCAGGATTCAGAATTAAAATCACTTCTCATGATGATGATAGAGGATTATAAGAAGGAATTAAGTAACTCCCTTAAAGAAATACAGGAGAGTACAAGTAAACAGATAGAAGCCCTTAAAGAGGAATCACAGAAATCCCTTAAAGAAATGGAAGAAAACACAAAGAAGGAATTAAACAAAAACATTCAGGATCTGAAACTAGAAATAGAAACAATAAAGAAAGTTCAAAGGGAGACAACCATGGAGATAGAAAACCTAAGAAAGAGATCAGGAGTCACAGACGCAAGCATCACCAACCGAATACAAGAGATAGAAGAGAGAATCTCAAATGCAGAAGATACGGTGGAAAATATTGACACAGTTGTCAAAGAAAATGCAAAATGCAAAAAACTCCTAACTCAAAACATCCAGGAAATCCAGGACACAATGAGAAGACCAAACCTAAGGATAATAGGTATAGATGAGAATGAAGATTCCCAACTTAAAGGGCCAGTAAATATCTTCAACAAAATTATTGAGGAAAACTTCCCTAACCTAAAGAACAAGAGGCCCATAAACATACAAGAAGCCTACAGAACACCAAATAGACTAGACCAGAAAAGAAATACCTCCCGTCACATAATAATCAAAACATCAGATGCACAAAACAAAGAAAAAATACTAAAAGCAGTAAGGGAAAAAGGTCAAGTAACATATAAAGGCAGACCTATAAGAATTACACCAGACTTCTCACCAGAGACTATAAAAGCCAGAAGAGCCTGGACTGACATCATACAGACACTAAGAGAACACAATTGCCAGCCCAGATTACTATACCCAGCAAAACTCTCAATCACTATAGATGGTGAAACCAAGATATTCCATGACAAAACCAAATTTGCACAATATCTTCCCACAAACCCAGCACTTCAAAGGATAATTGATGGAAAATGCCAACACAAGGAGGGAAACTACAACCTAGGAAAAGCAAGTAAGTAATCTTCCAACAACCCCCAAAAAAGATACAAACATAACTTTACCTCTAATAACAAAAATAACAGGAAGCAACAATCATTTTTCCTTAATATCTCTTAACATCAATGGTCTCAATTCCCCAATAAAAAGACGCAGACTATCAGACTGGATACACAAACAAGACCCAGAATTTTGCTGCATACAAGAAACGCACCTCAGTGACAAAGACAGACACTACCTCAGAATAAAAGGGTGGAAAACAATTTTTCAAGCCAATGGTCCCAAGAAACAAGCTGGAGTAGCCATTCTAATATCAAATAAAATCGACTTTCATCCAAAATTAATCAAAAAAGATAAGGAAGGACACTTCATACTCATCAAAGGAAAAATCTACCAAGGTGAACTCTCAATTCTGAATATCTATGCTCCAAATGCAAGGGCACCTACATACATAAAAGAAACTTTACTAAAGCTCAAAACACACATTACACCTCACACAATAATAGTGGGGGATTTCAACACCCCACTGTCAGCAATGGACAGATCATGGAAACAGAAACTAAACAGAGACACTTTGAAATTAACAGAAGTTATGAACCAAATGGACTTAACAGACATCTATAGAACATTTCATCCTAAAACAAAAGAATATACCTTTTTCTCAGCACCTCATGGTACCTTCTCCAAAATAGACCATATAATTGGTCACAAAACAAGCCTCTACAGATACAAAAAGATTGAAATAATCCCTTGCATCTTATCAGATCACCACGGACTAAGACGGGTCTTTAATAATGACAAAAACAATGGAAAACCCACGTACACATGGAAACTGAACAACTCTCTACTCAATGATGACTTGGTCAAGGAAGAAATAAAGAAAGAAATAAAAGACTTTTTAGAATTCAATGAAAATGAGGACACATCATACCAAAACTTGTGGGACTCCATAAAGGCAGTGCTAAGAGGAAAGCTCATAGCTCTAAGTGCCTACAAAAAGAAACTGGAAAGAGCACACACTAACAAGTTGACTGCACAACTAAAAGCTCTAGAACAAAAAGAAGCAAATACACCCAGGAGGAGTAGAAGGCAGGAAATAATCAAACTCAGGGCTGAAATCAACCAAATAGAAACAGAAAGAACAATACAAAATATCAATAAAACCAGGAGTTGGTTCTTTGAGAAAATCAACAAGATAGATAAACCCTTAGCCAGATTAACCAGAGGGCACAGAGACAGTATCCAAATTAATAAAATCAGAACTGAAAAGGGAGACATAACAACAGAAACTGAAGAAATTCAAAAAATCATCAGATCCTACTACAAAGGCCTATACTCAACAAAACTGGAAAACCTGGATGAAATGGACAATTTCCTAGACAGATACCAGGTACCGAAGTTAAACCAGGAGCAGATAAACCATCTAAATAGTCCCATAACCCCTCAGGAAATAGCAGCAGTCATCAAAAGCCTCCCCACTAAAAAAAGCCCAGGACCAGATGGTTTTAGTGCTGAATTCTATCAGACCTTCAAGGAAGACCTAATACCAATTCTCTTCAAACTATTCCACAAAATAGAGACAGAAGGAACACTACCCAATTCGTTCTATGAAGCTACAATTACACTCATACCCAAACCCCACAAGGACCCGACAAAGAAAGAGAACTTCAGACCAATCTCCCTTATGAACATCGATGCAAAAATACTCAATAAAATTCTAGCAAACCGAATCCAAGAACACATCAAAACAATCATCCATCATGATCAAGTAGGTTTTATCCCAGGAATGCAGGGATGGTTCAATATTCGGAAATCCATC
>NW_021604613.1:6924660-6957160 GCF_004785775.1 Grammomys surdaster
GTAGAGCTTAAAACAGGGTAGCAAAACCTATAGCTAAAAGGTAGGTCTGTTGTGGATTGCCCTTTGCTTTAAAGTTTTAAAATTTTACTATATAAAAATATAGTTTTACTTTGCTAAAAAGTTCTTATTTTTCTGGATGTCATTTTTGTAATCTGCACTGCATAGAAAAACTATTCAAAAGCTGAACAGTGGGGCAGATAGTTGGCGTCTTTGCTTTGTCTCACATGATGATTAGGGGCTGAGAATGGGGCAATTCATTACATCATCTTCTTTACACAAACAATATAGTAATTAAACTGTTTTATTCTCTTTGTATTACTTTGATCATTACAATTTCTCAAATATAAGAAAGAAAAACTAGCTTACTGTATTATAAACGGTCATTATTGTTGCACATAATGCACTCTTAATTTATTTCCTTCTGAAATTTTTTGTTTTTTTTTTGTCTTCTGTCCCAAAGAAGATAAGATGTTCTACTATAATGAATGTGTCATTGTGTTTTATCTGACCTCTTAAAACAATCTGAGATGTCATTTGAGAATATTTTAAGTGTACAAACATTATTTTGTTAATAGAACATTTCATTTCATACTTTAGCTATAAAACATTGTCTTCTTAAAAGTTTTTAGTCTTATTGAGACCACACATAGACTGTATTAACAGTTTCTTGATGTTTTCAAAGCATATACCAACTAAATTTGATTGATCTAGTGTCATTTTAGTAACAAAACTTTAACTTCAAGCCATCTTTCCTTGTATTTCACTTGTTTTGCCTTGTTTGAGATATTTATGGGCAGGTACAGATAAATATCTTGCCATATAAATAAAAACAGGTTGAAAATCTATAGATCAATGGCACATTTTACTGGCCAAAGTGTTTTTATTTCAATTAAAAGTAAATATTTTTCAAAGAATGAGTTTTGCAAACTTTTTGGCTCTATCAAACTGGTGAGTTTTCCTAATGGCTACAATGCATGTATCACATGTGAAAAACCTTGTGAATTTTAGCATTCATTCCTTTATTTGCAAACTAGTACATTTTTGTTTTTCTGAATTGCTTTGCTTGTGTTTGCTGCTGAATTTCTTGTCCACACTCAAAGAAACTTCCCCATCTTCTCAAAAGAAACTTAACATTTGCACGTACAGTGAAGATGTGTTTCTGTTGCTTGGCTTTGCTTTATTTCTGTCCTGAATGCTTCTCATGAACAAACTAAATGATTTCTACTTTGTGAACATTATGATGATCTGTGGCTTATATTTATTCTTTCATTATTTTTGACATTATTTTACAGTTGGCATTGAGGTTTTTAACTCATCTGACTGGTAGAGCATAAGTAAAATGAGGCAAGATGTTTTATTTACATGTTCTGCTCTCTTCTTTCATTGAGTATGGACAAGAAATTCAGCAGAAAACATAAGCAAAGCAATTCAGAAATAAAATGTATTAGTTTTCAAATAAAGGAATGAATGCTAAAACTGTATGCTGCAGTTTTGTCTTGCTGTTGTCTATGTGTGTGTGTGCATGTGTGTGTGTTTGTCTTAAGAAAAATATTTATTTTTCCATGTTAGTTATAATTACAGTCCCTCTGTAGATTCTTGCTCTAAATAGCCACAGAGAGCACTGGCCCAGTACCTGTCCTGTGCTGTGAAGGATAGAATGAAAGCTCTCATCTCTCTATCTAGTAGAGACATTCAAAGGACTCTAAACATTCTACAGAGTACAGATGATGGCGTTTGAGAAGGTAGCACACCAGGTCAGAATCAAGACAGACATTGGCAACACTCTAAACTAAATGCTGAATCAAGACTTCATTACAGCCAACAGCAACATCATGTAACCAAGGACTCTGAACCGATTGGCTCTGCATAGCATGGATGTTACCAGAGATTCACTCAATTTTTATCACAATAGCAAACACTGATTATAGATGTTCTTCTGTTGGCATCAATGAGAAGAACCAATTAAGCTTCTTCACTTTTCAGGTCACCAGAGATATGACATTCTCAGAGCCATGGATTGTCCTAGACCATGACCCAGAGACAACTGTGACTAGAGGACAGAAACTTACTTAGAGGGTGAAAGGTTATCCTTTGTCACTGGATAAGGCAGATATCTGATCAAGAAGTGAATATTTTAAAAACTATTCCTTAATAAAGTTTAATAAGTATGTCTTGTTTACAGTTTTGTTTCACAATACATTCATTACATGTCTGAATCATATCTTCAAAATCTCAAACTGTGTGTATTGGTCAGATGTGTATATTTGAAAAGATAGCTTCTGGTTTCCATCTGCGCCTGGAGCTGACCATGTATCACAGCTCTCTATATCCAAATACCACTAGGAGAAAGCTGGTCACCAAAGAGCTCTGACAGACCCGAGAGCACAGATGAGACCACCACTTCTGCTCAAATTCCTGGCCCAAGAGGGTTCTGCTCAGAGCCATCAAGGCACAGGAACCAAGGGACTGCCTGGGACAAGATCCTTCCAGTTTCCTTCTACAACCTGGAGTTAACGCTGTGCCCCAGTTCTTTGTACTCAAATCCTGCCTGGAGAGAGCACTCCGAGGAGTGCTGACACACAAGGGACCTTCCAAGAGTCCTCAGGACACAGGAATCTAGGAGCAGTCTGAGACAGGATCCTTCCAGTTTTCATCTGCCCCTGGAGGTGCCCCTGTGCTACAGCTCTCAATACACAAATCCTACTGGAAGAGAACTGGTCTCGAAGCAGTTCAGACACACCTGTAATCACAGGTAAGACCAACGATTCTGCTCCTAGAAAACTGCTCGGAGCCCTCATGACACAGGAGCCTGGGACAGGATCCTTCTGGTTTCCATCTGCACCCAGAGCTGACTCTGTGCCAAAGCGCTCCATACCCAAATAACTTCTGGAAAGAACTAGTCTTCTAGGAGGGCTGACAAAAAGGCTTACAGGAGGGAGAAGCGACAGTAAGAGAGAGCAAGACCAGATAACACCAGAGATAACCAGATGGCTAGAGACAAGTGCAATAACATAACCGACAGAAACCAAGGCTACTTGGTATCAGTAGAAGCCAGTTCTCCCACCACAGCAAGCCCTTGATATCTTCAACACACTGGAAAAGAAAGATTTGATTATAAATCACTTAAAAGTAACTCCTTTAAAGAAATACAGGAGAACACAGGTAAACAGACAGAAGCCCTTAAAGAGGAAACACAAAAATCCTTTAATGAATTATAGGAAAACACAGATACACAGATGAAGGAATTGAACAAAACCATCCAGGATGTAAAAATGGAAATAGAAACAATAAAGAAACCACAAAGAGAGACAACCCTAGAGATAGAAAAACAAGGAAAGAGAACAGGAGTCATAGATGCAAGCATCACCAACAGAATACAAGAGATAGATGAGGGAATCTCATGTGCAGAAGTTTCCATAGAAAACATTGTCACACAGTCAAAAAAATGCAAAATACAAAAAGCTCCTAGCCCCAAACATTAAGGAAATTCAGGACATAATGAGAAGACTAAACATAAGGATAATAGGTATAGAAAAGAATGAAGAGTCCCAACTTAAAGGGCCAGTAAATATCTTCAACAAAATTATAGAAGAAAATCTCCCTAACCTAAAGAAACAGGTACCCATGAACATACAAGAAGCTCACAGAACTCCAAATAGACTGGACCAAAAAAGAAATTCCACATGTCACATAATGATCAAAACAACAAATGTGTCATTTCCATAATTTCTTTCTCAGCCAGTTTATCTTTTGAGTAGAGGAAGGCTACTGATTTGCTTGAGTTAATTTTATATCCAGCCACTTTGCTAAAGTTGTTTATCAGGTTTAGGAGTTCTCTGGTGGAAGTTTTGGGGTGGAAGTCAAGAAGTGGATGCTGATAAGAGCCTGATATAGATGTCTTTTCAGAGGTATGCAAGAGTCTGATATATTCAGAGGCAAATGCTCACAGCTAACCTTTGAACTGATCATGGGGTTCCCAATGGAGGAGTCAGAGTGAAGACTGTTGGAGCTGAAAGGGTTTGCAGCCCCATGAGGAGAGCAACAATACCAACCAACCAGAGCTCCCAGGGTCTAAACCACCAGCCTGGGAGCACTTACGGAGGGATTCACGGCTTCAGCTGTATATGTAAGAGTGGAGGGCCCTGCTGGGCATAGGTGAGAGAAGAGATCCTTGGTCTCATGAAGGCTGGACACCCCAGGGGGGTGGGAATTTGAGGGTGGGGGGTGGTGGGAGTGGGGTAGGTAGATTGGGGTACATTGACAGAGAAGCAGGAGGAGGGGTGAGGGGATAGGGAGTTCCTGGGTGGGTGGGGGATGGGGTAAGGGGATAACATATGAAATGTAAATAAAACATCCAATAAAAAATACAGCAAAAAACCCAAAAAAAAACAAATGTACAAAACAAAGAAAGAATATTAAAAGCAGTAAGGGAAAAAAGGTCAAGTAACATATAAAGGCAGACTTGTCAGTATTATACTATACTTCTCAACAGAGACTATGAAAGTTAGAAGATCCTGGGCAGATGTCATACAGACACTAAGAGAACACAAAGGCCATCTCAGCCTGCTATACCCAGCAAAACTCTCAATCACCATAGATGAAGACACCAAGATATTCAAGGGCAAAACCAAATATACACAATATCTTTCCACAAATTCAGCACTACAAAGGATAATACACAAAAAACTTCAAGACAAGGAGGAAAACTACTTCCATGAAAGAGCAAGAAAGTAATCTATTTTCAACAAAACCAAAATAAGATAGCCACACAAACATAATTCCCACTATAACAACAAAAATGACAGGAAGCAACAATTACCTTTCATTAATATCTCTTAACATCAATGGACTCCATTCCCCAATAAAAAGACATAGACTAACAGACTGGATGCATAAATAGGATCCAGCATTTTGCTGCATACAAGAAACGCACCTCAGTGAAAAGAGCCACTACCTCAGAGTAAAAAGCTGGAAAAATATTTTCCAAGCAAATGGTCTCAAGAAACAAGCTGGAGTAGCCATTCTAATATTGAATAAAATCAACTTTCAACCAAAAATTATTTAAAAAGATAAGGGATGACATTTCATACACATTAAAGGAAAAAATCTACCAAGATGAACTCTCAATTGTAAACATCTATGCGCCAAATGCAAGGGCACCCACATTCATAAAAGAAACTTTACTAAAACTTAAAGCACACACTGCATCTCACACAATAATAGTGAGAGACTACAACACACCACTCTCAACAATAGACAGATCATGGAAACAGAAACTAAACAGAGACACAGTGAAACTGTAAGGAGCAAAATGTAAAGTGATATCATGGATGAATGTGGCCGTGAAGGGCAAGCCTGGGAACATGTGCAAGCGTATAAGTTGGGGAAAGATGAACGCCCAATGGAGTAGTATATGCACACCTTAAATATGATTGGCTAAGAGGTATCCATGGAGACTAAGCCTAAGCATTTGTGTGCCCTCATTTGTGACTGGCTTAGAGGTAACCATGGAAATTGTGCCCAAGCATGTGTATCCCTGTGTGTGTGTGTGTGTGTGTGTGTGTGTGTGTGTGTGTGTGTGTAAAGGTGATAAGGTAAATGTGTCAATACTGATTGGCTGTTTCCTGAGAGGCTCTGCCAGATCCTGACAAATACAGATACAGATGGTCGACAGGCTGAGCACAGAGACCACAATAGAGGAGATAGTGGAATGACTGAATGATCTGAAGGTACCTTATCTGGCATCAATGGGAGGGGAAGCCCTTGGTCCTGTGAAGGCTTGATGTCCCAGTGTAAAGGAATGCTAGGGCAGTGAGGAGGGAGTGAGTGGGTGGGTGGGGCAGCACCATCATAGAAGCAGGGTAAGGGAGAATGGGAGAGGGGGTTTCCATAGGACAAACTGGGAAAAGGGGTAACATTTGAAATGTTAAAAAAAATATATCCAATTCAAAATATAAAAAAATTAGAAGTAAAATTAAAAAATACAAAAATGGAGGGCAATTTTTTTATATTTGACTTCTACTATAACTTTATGTTAGCCACTATTTTTGTGTTAATGTAAATATTGTATGTATTATACATCTATATATATGTTACTATTTTAATATAAATATGATATATATGTATATATACATATATATATATACACACACACACACACACATGTAGAGGGAAATTTTCTCCACAAGTCAGGAGGAGCTAAGGTGGGAGGAGTAAGGAGAGGAAGAGGAGAAGGAAGAGGAAGGGGAGAGAGATATAGGAGGATGAAGAGCCACGCAGTTATGGAGAGCAGTCCTGGATAAAAACTTATATTTAGGTAAACTAATTGGGAAACACCTCTAAATGGGCTTATAGTTATTGAACACTACCAAATATATAAAACCTTTGATTAACATTTAAACTTTAGTGTCTCATTTTCTACCAGGTTGAGAGGATGGAGGGGTGGTCTGGGAACAGCCCAGCTTTGTGGAGACAGTGTGGAAGAGTGGCAGAGCCATCTCCCACGCTGGCTCGTGGGTGGCAGGGCCGGTGTCGCTGGTCACCTGAGCAGACCGCCTGAACTCAGCATCAGCAGTAAGCCACCACTGCTCATGGCTGCAGGCCTAGGCTAGTCAGGAACATGATGGCTGATTGAAAAAAGTCAGATTGGATGTAACCGATTTAAATATCTCTTGCAACACACACATCCATAGTTATACACATATGCATATAATTTAACTTTCATGCTTTATGACTGGCTCTTTCTATATTTCTTGTGTTCTTTTTGTTTTGTTTTATTTATTTTGGTTCATTTTAAAAATTACTGGTTAACCTCACTGGACAATATGCAAGCTATATAGCTCAATAATGTTGACATTGGTGGTTATTTAAGATATAATTAGGAAAGGGATTAACCTATATTTAAATAAGTGAGAAACAAAGTAAATGATCCTCAATAATATCAGATTTAATCAAAGCACAGTTATAGTTTTTTAAATTGAATTTACGCCCTCCATTTTTCTCCACGTTTTCATACACGTTAATAAACATAGACAATATACCCTAACACAAATAATTGTATTATATACTAAATAATACACTAATTTCATAACTATTATTAGCTTTTGAATTTGAATGTAATATTTAGTGATCTTTATGTAAAAGCTCTTTTGATTATTCTTTAAGTACAAATTTACATGGAGTAAAGCCAATTTTGTTGTCATTTTAGATATATCGCATAATTACAGGTCTTCATATATTGAGAGAATGTCTTACTTTTGGTTTGAAACGATTATTATTCTTTTGGTTCTCATACTTCTCATTTCTAACTTGTATTTTATCCGTTTTGGAATTTTCTTCAGGATTATTTTTTTCTCTGTTCGAATCAAGCTCCAGATGTGCAGTAGTATCGAGTATGGAATACTGCTAACCACCATGTTATTGGTGTGTACACCCACATCTGTACTCCTAGACTTCCTCTGAGCTGCACAGTTATATATAGTGCATAGCTGCAGCAAATGCAGGAGTCCAGTTACAGGATGTTGTTTTTCCACTCACCCTATCTTTCTCAGGTTTCAGCCTCAGCCATTACAGCATAAGTTTTCCTCTTCCTAAGATTAGATGTCTGGCTGGGTACCTTAGAGGGATCAAATGCTCAGCTGACCTTACTACTTAAAAAACCTGATTTAGAAGCAAGCACATACTCCAGCCTTTGCTGAACTCTGGCCATACCTTTTCCAGTTAACATGATCCATGTGCTGTATCTAGTCATCCTGGGATTTATTTCACAATTCCTAATGTAGAAACAGCCAACACCTCTGAAACGGTTGACTGTGAAATGAGTAGCACTGACATACTCAAAATGAGTTAAACTGAATGCATGATATGTAAATAACGAAAATGATCACATTTGCACTTTATAGTTGTTAAGAGAGAGGATGATGGGATGCAGTAGTCAGAGAGAAGTCATTATAATTTGACAGCTACATAGGATATGTTTTACTGTGGTGTGTTTAAAGAAGAATTAGTGCAGAATGTGGGTTTTATGAGCTGTGTGAAGCAGTGAAAAAGAGGAATGAAAGAATGCTAAGAAAGCAGAGTTCCTTTTACCATATTTACTGTTTATATTAGTGCTTATTTCTTACTTAGCTTTGTAAAAGTTTGCTATGTGAAGTTTTGCTTAGGTAGGTATTTTTGAAGTTATAGTCTATATTTTGACAATGGGAAAAAGTTTTCTCTAAATTTGAGGTCATGGGTTGTTTTATATTACATTTTTTCTTTCTCTACTTCCAAAGAAAAGGCTAGAAATACTACCCAGGATGAGACATTTAAATTATGTAGATATTAACTCATTCCAGTGAAAATTAAAGAGATGTCATTCACAGCCTTCAGACTTAGAAATAAATACTTACTAAGCATTAGGTTTTCAGTGAAACTATACTAAGCTAATTAGTTATGGGAAGATAAAATCAACTAATAAGCATCTTATACATTGTCTCTGTCTTCTTTTGTCACCTGTATTTCTTCATAAATATCCATCTCTTGTAGAGAAGATCAAACATTTTATAGGATAAGAGGTTGCATGGCTCAGATCTTTTGAGGGACATCAAAGAAATGACTGTACTAAATAGTAATGAATCCATAAAACCATGATATCATATGACAGTTTAGAGGATCTGGCCTTGTAATGAGGTAGGAAGAACAAGAAACTTTAAATTGTGCTTCACTGACTTTATTCCTAGTGTTGAGTAGTGACTGAACAAACCCAAAATCAGTGCAGCTCAATCTTCTATACAGCTTTCCTCTCTGTATAGATGAATACTAAGAAAGACAAAGGTATTTACTTTAGTGTATAATTTGTGTATCATTAAGAGTCGTACAAATCAAAGCTTATGTTAATGGTATGACTTGGTTCATGAAAGTCATTAGGAGCAGAAACAAGCTTCATAGATTACAAAAGATATTAGGAGAAAATCATTTTGTGAACATATAGGAGGTTGAAGACTTCTCATTTCTGGTACAATAGAAAAAATGTCTTAGATAACATCTCCCATTGTTCTAACAAGGACAATAATCTGAGCAAGCCATGCTACAGTTACAGAAAATTAATATCATAGGGCAAGATAGCCAAAACTAGAGAGACAGAGAAATGTGTACAGACCTACATTTTCTCTGGACCAGAAGCTAATGCCTATTATGCTAGACTTGGTATTGGGGGGAAAAAAACATGTCCAACACACAAACTAATGTATTGTTGCTGATTCAGTGGAAAGTGGATTAAAATTAAAAATTCTGAAAAGATCCAGAGTATGAGGAACCCACAAGATTCTTACTTTTCCCATCAGAAAACTTAATGGGCTCTCTGTAGCAATAGTGGAGAAGAATACTTTCACACCCCAGTGTATGGAAAGGAAATGTGATCATTAAAAACAATATCCAGGGTTGTCTCTTCTCTCTCGCATACCTAGCCTCAGGGAAACAATTTGATGAGAAACTAACCTATTGAGGGTTTTTCCCCACAGAGTAAGTATACTGAGAAATGGAAAATGTACAACTTGGACTCATTTTCAACTAACCTTAACCTGAAGACCATAGTCCATCCTCGTCTCCAAGCACTATCAGCACATCAGGAGAACACCAGGATAATAACAGAGTTTTGGGGTTAACAAACTGCAAGATGCAGACACACTTGAGGAAAAGCCCAAGACAGTAATACAGGCACAAACATAAACATAAAGACAAACATTAGGCCCTTGCAGAACACCCACAGCAACCAGCAGTTCCTACCCAATTAAAGGAAAGCTTCACACTACAAACCTATTCTCATTCATCTATCTAACTTAGACTTATAAATATATGGTAAATCAGTCATTTTAAATGCAAATCCTCTAAACATAGCAATGAAGATGGACTCATAGTATACAGAGTCATATTCAACTATAAATTATCTAGGAAAAAAGTAGAGCTCAAAGTATGAAATGAAAACTTTATTTACAATTCTTAATATTTCTCTTATCAGATAATGAGAGAGACAATACCTCAACTATAGATATGTCATACCACCCACTAAAACCTCCAGTTTAAGAAATGAGCTGTGTCATGTTGAATCATTGAACAAAGGGGTCACATGGGTACCATTCAACATCATAGGCTATATTCAAGGCTACTGATTACTTTTCATATCCTAAAGTTAGGCCCTAAAGCCTAAGGCAAAACTTACTTATGTCACCAAATATAAAGAAGTTAAACTGATACGTAACTAGAAGCTTCACTTCTACTGACAAGCATTCATGACATTGGAAGATACTCGAAGGGTTCTGAAAGAGAAAGTTAAATATCAACAGCATCCAGCTACAAACACTAAAAACCTATGATAATGACATTCCTATGGTATATATTGGTACAGTAGTAGCACAAATGTCATGATAGTAACTAATCACTGTTTTTAATTGAATTTAAGACCCACATCATGTGACAGTGCAAAAGTAATCAAGATTTTACAATTATGCAGGCGATTGGTTTAAAGGAAATCTTATTACTATTTTACTGACAAAGGAATACAGCAAGAAAATGACTCCTGGTGGTATATTGTAATACATATATCAATGTTTCATTTAACTCTCATTAGAAAAGCTTATTTTTTTGAAGTAGATTGAGAAATATACAAAGACCCACAACATGTCAATGTACAGAGGATGAAAAACTATTAATTCTCAATACTAAATGGGATGTCTTTATCAAACCTCTTCTCTCAAGGATCTGGGATCCATGTGGAAGAGAAGGCAGAAAGATTTTAAGAGCTGGGACTGATGGATGACTTGAAGCAGTGTCTCCTAAATACAATATAACTGGTGCACATATAAACTCACAAACACTGTGGAAGCATAAGCAAAACTTGCAGAGATTCAAAGACATTTGCAATTGACAACTGCTTGCAAAGGAAAAATCATTTTTCTCCAATGGAGTACCGGGAAACCGTTAATCTTCTCCTCCTCCAATACCAGTCCATGAGTATTATCCCCAACTATGTATCAAACAGCTTGCTGTTGCTGGTCCTGCTTGTCTATTGACATTTCTATGGGTTATTACAGATTCTGGTGGCACACCCAGCTTTCTTCCCTCTTGTGAATATTTCAAGCTCACTTCTAGAAAACTCCACTCCTTAGTGTTAGTTCCTGATATTTAGAAACACATTACACCTCTGACTCCTAGTGAAACAGAATAAGTAATTTAAATTCTCCCTACCAAAATAAAATTCCAGTGCTAGATGTTTTTAGCACAGAATTTGACCAGACTTTCAACACTCAACATGAACACTTCCCAAAGTATTCAATAAAGTAGAAACAGAAGGAACATTCTCCAATACAGCTACAATAATAGTTCAAACACATAACAACTCCCATAAGAAAGAGAATTACAGATCAATTTCCTTTATAAGTATAGATGCAAAAAGAAAAAAAACTCAGTAAAATACTTGGAAACAAAATCCAAGAATATGCTCAAAGATCATCACCATCAATTAAGCTTAATCTGAGACGCATAGATAGTTCCTTTTACAAATATCAATAAATATAACCTATCGTATAAACAGACTGAAATATAAAAAATACATTATCATCTCAATAGAAGCACAAAAGACCATTGAAAAAATTCAATGCCACTACATATAAAAGTCTGAGAGAGATTCGACATATAAGGACATTGTATAATAAAGGCAGTTTACAGCAAGACCATACCCAAAATAAATTTAATGGAGAGAAACTCAAAGCATTTGCTTTAAAATCAGAAACAAGAAAAGGTTGTGTTCTCACTCCACATTTAATCAATATAGTACTTGAAGTCTTAGCTGGAACAATAAAACAACAAAAGGAAATAAAGGGTATACAAATAGAAAGGGAAAAGTCAACATATCTTGTTTGCAGATGATGTGATGGTAAACACATGTGACTCTTACTTTTCTACTGAGAAATGCCTACAGATGATAAATATTAAGCAATGTTCCAGAACAAAAAATCAGCAAACAATAGTGATAGCCTTCTTATAGTATAGACAAATGACTAAAGAAGAAATAAGGGAAACAACACCTTTTAAAATAGCCTTGGTTATTACGAAGTATCTTGGGGGTAAGTCAAACCAAACAAATAAAAGTCTTGTATGATAAAAACTTAAAGACATTGAAATTTTCAAGAAGATATCAGAAGATGGAAAGTTCTTCCATGCTCATGGATTGTTTGAATTAATATAGTAAAAGTGGGTATACTACCAAAAGCAATATACAAATCAATGAAATTCCTATAAAACCTCCAACTCAATTAGTTACAGAATTTGAAAGAATAATTTTCCATTTCATATGGAAACACACACACACACCAGGATAGATAAAATAATCTTAAACAATGAAAAGAACAAAGTGTCACTATCCCTGCCTGTAAATTGTACTGTGGAGGAATCATAATAAAAAAAAAGCAAGATACTGACACAAGAACAGACACGTTTAATAGTGGAATTAAACTGAAATCTGAACATAACTCCACTCACCTATGGACAATGATTTTTAATAAAGAAACAAGAAAAACACACTGAGAAAAAAAACCCAGAATCTTCAACAAATGTTGCTTGTCAACTTGGATGGCTGAATGTTAAATTGAATGACTGCATGCAGAAAAATGTAAATAGAATAATATCTATCCATCATCCCACACAAACTGTAAATGAATCAAAGAACTAAACATAAAACTAGAGACACCGAACGTGGTATAAGATAAATTAGAGAAAAGTCTTGAATGCATTGGTACATGAGACATCTTCTTAACATAATACTAATACTAATAGTGCTGGCACTAATATCAACCATTGAGACATGAAATCTCAGTAAACTGAAAGCTTCAGTAAGGCAAAGGACACCATCAATAATGCAAAGTGGAAGGCTACAGAATGGGAAAAGACTTTGCCAATTATATATTTGATAGAGAGCTAGTAGATACATATATATTTCACTGATAAGCAAGCTATAATCCATAGAGCCAGAGATTAAGTATATAGTAAGAGATGATATTTTGGGGAGGGATGGGCATCCGTATGAAGAGGAAATAGTTAAGAGTGGATGTGTTTGAGGGTTACAAGAATAGGAAGATCAAATAGTAGTAGGGAAGAGTGGGGCAAGAAGGAGTACAGGAAGGAAAAATTAAAACTAAAGCCCATTTAAGGGGTTTTGTTAAAACATAATCCAGTAGCAACTTTCTAAAATATACACTTATATTAAGATGATCTAAATGAAATCACTAAATAAGAGAGAAGATGGGTTTCCAACTGGATATCTCTCATTATCAAATGAAGCTTCCCAGGATTACATCTAATGAAGTTGTTGACAAAGTGATTTCATGGTTCTTCTTTACCCAAACAAACAAAGCCAAGGCTGTTGTTCGATCTCCATCAACCTGTGTCATGGCTTTATTGCTGAAGACAACATCTATGCAACTCAGTGAACACTGAGAACTTGAGCTTGTGCTTACATAGAGCCTTTTCCCCTGTGAGCTAATGTTCATGGCACTGGAAGGTACATTGTATGCTTCCAGGATTTAAAGATAAATGGTGACCCAGATGGAGGCTTATCAATCTACAATTATAGCAACCCATCTGCAAGATACACTAGAACAATAGTCCCACAAAGATGGTGTTCCTCCCTAACCAAGATCTGATTTGACTGAGGCCCACTTCATGAGATGGAATTCATATCCAATACTGCTTAGGTGGTCAAGAACTTGAAGCCAAATAGGAGGACCTAGGGAAAAACAAATGCTGGTGTTCTGCTTAAGGAATGTAGCAACAAAATGTTTCCTAATTACATTCTCCAATACTCAGAGCAGTGCCTTGCTCAGCCTGGATTCTCTCCTGTAGCACATGGGAACAAACACAGAAACACGCAGCTGAACAGTGTTGAGAGTGTGAGTAACTTTGCAACACTCAAAACTAAATGGGATTTCTCCATCAAATCCCATCCCTCATCGCTTAGGTGACCCTGTGGAAGAGAGGAAGAGAAGACTGTAAGATCCTGAGGGAATGAAGAACACCAAGGAAATGGGGCCTTCTACAAATAGCAGGACTCAATGACTGTGACAGCTTGCATAGGACCCACACAGATCTGTGCAAGATGAGGTCTCAGTGCTGAGGGATATGGATATACACTCCCAACTCTAACTCTGAAGCTATCTCCAATTGATAATCACTCACAAATAAAATAATTGTTTTTTCTAGCATATTCTCACTGGGGATACAAATCACACTTAAGGGCAGGACTCATGCCCAGGAATAAATAGCCAACATAAAATAAACTCAATGACCTCTTTGGAAGTCCTTTGTCTCATAATGTTTGGCCAGGTCATTTTTTTATTTTATCTTACAGATCCTTTTCATATATATAATAACCTTCATTTTATGGGATTCTTATGTGTATGAATGCACATGTCTCCATGTCTATATGTATTTCTTGTGCTTTTGTGAGGGGATATTTTTGTTCTGATTTGTATGTGTTTGTCTTACTCTGGTTTGTTTTGCTTTGTTTTATCTTATTTCATAATTATTTGTAGCTGTCTGCTTGGATTTTAATGAGTAACGACGGGGTGTGGATAGAGATATGAGTGGAGATAGGGAGGATCTTGGAGCAACTTAGGAGAGAAATCCATAATCAAAATATTTTTTCTGAAAAGAAAAACTATTTTCCAAAAAGTAAAAATAGAAAAAATGAATTAAACATTTAAATGTTAGAAGTTCACCCAACTGCATGATTATAGAAACAGTGACATGACAAATGACTAAGGGACACTAACCATCTTTCTATTAACTCCTCTTGTGAGAAACCAATCTGAGTTTAAATTATAAGAAACACAAAATCAAGGGCATTAATCAATTTTTTTAATATCTAATTTTTATCTTCAGCAAATGAACAGTTCTCTTCACTATTCTAGTAATACTGCCATGTTTGCTGTTAAAGTTATATCCAATAATAATAAAACTTTCACAAACAAAATATGAAGAACAATTATAGGAAATACAGAAATATCTCTTGACATTTTTAGAATGAGAATCATCTTGTCTTCATCCTCTTCTCCATTTTCATACAAAGAAACTTAATCAGATAGGTTACTATACTTCATAGATGGTTAATTAACATGTCTTCATAAAAACAAAAATTAATAAATACATAAATAAATAAATAAATAAATAAATGGAAAAGGTAAAAGAAAATGGAAGGTAAATATATTTTGTCATCTACATTCTTTGAACAAATTAACTGACTTCTTAGAAGACTTTCTTTCTTCCTAAAGGGAAGGAGACACTGGATTTATACCCTATACCTCCACCGTCAAGGTGGGAGAAAATGTTAGTTACACAAAACCCCCAGAAAACACTGTAAATCAGAGTAACAGCCATGAGTATGAAAAAAAGAGTTTTTCCAAAGCCGATATTGCCTAAGCATGTATAAATCTTGGAAAAAATAACATTTTACTTTCAAACAGCTATGCTATCAAAACTTTATGAATAACCCAATCTTTCACATGAGGATATGAAACTCTATTCCTCATACTTGTAAAGCAAACATTTTACTGGTTGAGCTATCATCCTAGTCATTCTGAGATTGTATTTAATTTCTGACTTCTGAATAAATCCTAATTGTTGGCTACAATTTATGTTTTAGAAATTTATATTTAATAATTCAACATATTATAACTAGTGTTTAGGTTCCTAGACCTTAGTCTATGTCCTAAAAGATCTCAAACTATATTTTCATTACTCGTTGAGTTTTTGGATTTAGTGCTTGCTAGTGGACTGGCCGCAGGATATAATTTGTTTGTTTCACAGAGAGCATCATATAGGTGTTACATGTTCTCCATTCTCACTCTTTTCTACTCTCAGTTAGTTCAACCACTGGCCTCTATGATTCATAAGTACCAAAATGACCAGATAACTAACAATTGTTAGTTGTTAGTTGTATGTTGCCTTCTTCTAGTAAAGCAGAGATAAAATGGGTTATCCTGCAAAATATGGCTTCCAGGACTCTAATGCCAATGGAGGATGGTAATAATGGAGGAAGCACACCATTAATCTCACATCTGTCTTCTCTTGCCAGTTTTAGTAAAAAAAAATTTGAAAGGAATATAAGGTACATCAAAACACAACTTCAATTTTTAATTATATTCAATAAGCACAGAAATCAATAATCATGCCTTTCTAAAATTTTCTATATATAGATTTATAAAAATACAATATAGAAGTCCAAAAGTTGGACAATCCATACCAAAAAGGGATTTTTATTGTTATTAACTGAAATTATAATCATTTTATAAGATAAAGACATGAAAAGGTATATTTCATATATTGAATAACATATCAAAAATGTGTTCTGAATTTTAAATTATATCAGTCACCTTTCATAAAACATCTTAGATTCAACATATAAATAGAGGGAGTCAGTCATGAAAATTAGACATTTGTTGGGAGCCGACTCTGAGCAGAAAGCGGTTATCATCTTTACAGCCATCTCAAGCCATATACCCTGACAAGAGACTTATTTTCAACAGCCCACAACAGCTGTGCACACTCTGATAAACATCTTGTTTTTCTCACATATCTTGTTTTGTTGTTTAGTGCCGCCAGCTGTAAGGTACATGTGGTCTCCAGGTTGCTAGGTGCACGTCTCCACACTGTTAGCTAGATACATGTGGTCTCTATGTTGTTAGCTGCACATGGTCTCCTCACTGCTAACTAGGTGCACGTGATATCCACTCTGCAAGGCACATGACGTAATGCCTTCAGCTGTGCTTGTCCACGAGGGCAAGGCATGTGGTAAAGGGTATAAATATCCAGGATTTCCTTTCAATAAACAAGGCTTGATCAGACTCTGTCTTGTCTCCATTCTTCATGTCTCTTGTCCCTCCATTCCCCACTCTCTCTCTTGCTAGACCCTGACCCACAGACCAAAACAACAGCTCGGACTGAGACAAAGTGGCCCCCAAATGTGAGGAAGATGAGTCATTACAGACATTCCTGTTTAAGGTTGACTAGTGTGGAAAATAATATAATCTTCTAGTCTTAATTAAAATATAAATGTGGCGTTGTACAAACGATATTAAATAAAACTTGAGTGAAGAGGATGGAGAGATGTCTCAGCACTAAGAGTACTTGCTTCTTTTACAGGGGATCTGCGTTCAGTTTCTAACACACATGTGGTAGCTTACAGCTGTCTGAAGCTCCAGTGTCATGAGATAATGTGCATCTCCTGACCTCTGTATACTTTAGGCACAGATGCTGTGCTCTTATGTATGAATAGACAAAACACTCATATACACAAAATAAAAATAAATTTTTAAAAATACCATGAGTAGGAACAGATTAATCTAATCTAAATAATAAAATCTTCACATTTCAGGATAAATTTTCCAGAGTATTATTTGTTTGTTCATTTATCTTTACTTATATTTTTAAGAATTGTGTATAAGGAAGGGAAAAAGACGTAGATACAAAAAATTTTGAAAAAAAAGTAAAAAGGAATACAATCAATCTGACAGAAAATGAAAAATGAATAATATTAGAGGGATGGAGGGAAGTAAATACAGGAGAAGAAAGTGTGTAAAACCTCAATATGAATTTCTGAAAAGGACACAAGAAATATTAACTATTTGTGAAACATGCACATATAGTTTTAATGAATGTTTTTCATCTTGGCTAAGTGTACTCCCTACAAGAGCCAAAGACCATCTTAAAAAAAACCCTATAGCAGACCTTAGAATCTCTATTTTATATGTTGATTAGAACTGTCTAAATGACTTCAAAACATACAGCCTATTGTCATTGCTTGTGCTTACCTCCAGAAGTGGAATGTTGCTCCCTATTGATGAAGACAGCATGCATTTTAGAACAGGGCTCAGAGAACCAACTATGCACTAGAACTGATTTGAATGTTCCCTTCCTGACAACTAATATTTTGGTATCAGAAAGTGCTTTACAAGCCTCCAAATGAAGGAGGCAATCAACAGTACTACCCAGATAAGATGTTTATGAACCAATTCATGACAAGTTTGGCATAATAAACCTACAGGCATAATAGTCGCATATATACTTGGTGATAACCATCTGCTCTCTAATTGTACTTAAGACTCACTCAACATAAAGAGTATGATGCATAGTACTGAAAATCTAGCAAACTGCTCAGTGTTAGTGATGTGATTATATGAGGAATGTCTACAGTCACTAATTTATTAAATCATCATAATCCCTAACAACAATTTATAAACATCTGTCTTAATGCCCACAGACAAGTGGAGCCTTTGGCCCTCATTAAAGAAACTTCTCTCTGTAATAGACAGAGACCATTACAGAAAACCACAACCAAATATTGCAGTTTGGGAGCCCAGCTCCAATAGAAACATATACAAAACATTAATGAACCTAAGGCTCAGGAAACATTCCAAAAGAATATGCTGAAGGATTATAAGAACAAGAGAATTGGGGACTTTGCTGTGAGGTAGTGTCCCTTAGTTACATAAGGAGCTACCCCTAAAAAGTCTCATCAACATGGCCACCCAACAAAAAGAACACAAACAAATATGTCAATCTGAGCAGGAAAAGTCTCATGAGGTTTTAACCCCTAACAAAATGTGACAGGTAAAAGAGTAAGGTGGTGAACACCCTCCCGAGGGAAGGACATATCAATGGGCTATCCAGTGTCAAATGATGAATTCTGGAAATATGAATACAAGTTGCATTATATAGACTCAGCAGGTAGTATATACAAATATATGCATATATACATATATATACATATATATGTATATATATATATATATATATATATATATATATATATATGCAGTACTAACTGATGAAAAGAGAGGCAATGAATTTGAAGGAGAGTGGGCAGGGGTATAAGGAAAGATTTGAAGGGAGTAGATGGAAGCAAGAAATGTAATTAAATTATAATCTCAGAAATAAATATAAAAATAATTTTATGTAAGTACTGTATTTACATCTTTATTTCTTCATTCTCCCACTTGTAACTAGACCCATGCCCCTATTCTTAAATTCATGATCCCTTCTTCTACAAATACTTTTATTGCATATACATACACAAACACACACACACATACACACAAACACACACACACAAAGAGAGAGAGATCATCTGAGGGTTTTTTTTAAATGTACATGTATTTATGGCTGAACCTTTGAAATTAGATATTCTCTCAGAGATCTAGCATTTGATGAAGGCTGATTTTTAGTATCTCAGTAGCCACTGATTTCTTTTAAGTTTGTCATCATAGGGCTAAGACCTTGTGGAATGTACCCTATTACATTAGCAAGTCCATTGCTCTTGTTAAAAAGAAAAGCCATATTTCTGAGGCTCATGGGCCCTTGACATTTCTGTAAGCTCTAGACATTTTCTAGCAGCAGGTGTCTTTGTGCTCCTGGCTCTTACAGTCCTTCTACTCTTCTGTGATATTCCCTGAACCCTAGTAAAATAACCTCCAGTCAAGAAGACTATATAATTAAAAGTATATTTTTATTTTGGAGATGGTTAAATAATGAGAAAGCTATGTTACTTAGAACTATATTTTTCCATAATGAAAGACATATACCTTTATATTGGTACCCATAAGGGAAGTAAAATTGAAACAACTTTCTCATAATTTTGTAACATCTTTAAAATACATTACTTATATAGTCATTGTCTCTGAGGGCTGTTGCAATTCCTTTAAAATAGTCCTTATATTGCTATTTTATTTCTTTCATGCATTCACATAATTTATTCACCTATTAACTTTGTATTTCTGGAGTTGAGCCAATGTCTCATGCAAGGTAAGCAACTGTTCATACACCTAAGCTATAACTGAGGCTTTTAAATGTTTTCCATTTTGAAATGTCTCACTCTACTGTCCAGACTAGCAGTGAAATGACTGCATCCAGGCAGGGCTGCAGCTTTCTGACCACATGCTGTATCTAGATGCTGAGATTACAGACCTGCAGAGTTTTGTCACGTCTTGAAAATAAGTTTTCACTTACTGTGCCTAATAATTTGTAATAATTTAAAAAATCTATTTGCCATTCATTCATTCATTTTATTAGGTGGTGACCAGAAGTATATAGCACTGTAGAACAGATCAAACAGTGTTTGGTCATGTGCATAAACTTAGTAAATACCAAATTTTTACAAATTACTTTCAGAAAAGGATACTACATAACCAGACCATCAAAGTTGGAATAAGTCAAGTGATTTTCGTTTTCAGTGAAGGTTCAAGAAATGGAAAGTTCAGTGAGAAACTTCAGTAGTCTTTCCATTTTTCTTTCAGATGAAAATCACCTCAAAACCAGGCAGAACAAGTTTGAATCTGAGATAACAATTCTTGAAACCTACACAGCTCTTGAACAGTTTTCTTCCAGAACTTTCCCCTAGGTGAGAAGCCCCAAGTTTCTCACAAAGACCATATGCAACACACAACATTCACTTCAGTCAACAATTCTGATGAGTAAGTCCAAAATGTCTTGAATGTGCTGGGATCCACAGCTACTAAGCAACACTACCTTGAGTGTATTATATTTATGCCACAGAAGCAACCATAAAACAGCTCTTCTCCATTTCTAACTTCAGTTTGTATTTGGCCAGACGAAAACACACACACACACACACACACACACACACACACTATCTATATGCACATATGTGTGTTCATGTTTGTTGTATGAAGTAATAACTACTTTTAGTTTTTATATTCTAATGGAAGGGATAACTCTTCCCCAAACATTTGTTTTCTCTGCCTGTATACAGATACAAAATGGCAAAAATTTGAGTATCTCATATGCAACAGAGTCTTATTTCTTACTGCTCTGGAGTCTGGGATGTGTATGATCAGGTCTCAAGCAGACTGGCTATCTGGCAAGAGACTGTTTCCTGGTTCATGAATAATGACTTATCCATGCCTTCACAAGACAAAAGCAATAAGGCCCATGGACTTCTTAAATAAGGCCATCAATGCCCTTTTGGAGAACCATAACCTTATTTCCTGATCATCTTCTAAAGAACGTAATGATTTAATTCCATCAATCAAGGGCAGAGTTCATTGTTCAAATGGGGGCTGAGTGTAGATATTCAGAACATAACATTCATAGTACTTTCTGTGAAGCAGCTGTATAGACAAGATGTACATTTCTTAACCCTCATTAGAAATATGTGAAAGAAAATGATTGGGTTGTTTCTAGACTGAGATGATTGATAATCAGACATAGCTTGCCATGCGCTTCCATCCTTGATAATTATTTTAGACAACCCCAGGACTCTGAGACCCCAGAAGATGACTAAATCACAAGGCAGAAGATAATAGCGTCCTGAGATTCCACAATGATTTTATAGATAGGGAAAATCGATTTGTATTAGGTTATGCCAGTGCAGCCTCAGAGTTTATTATTAATGACAGTCAACACTAGTTCTGCAATAGAAGATGATACAAGTAAGACTACTATTGGATTAAAGTTTGCATATATGTATAATTTAAAAAACACACTTTATTTAATGTCTAGTATTTAAATTATTTCCATTTTCTAATGCAAATTACATACAACATTTTTTATCTAATAGCTGAGATTTAAATTCAGGTATCTATTTTTACATAATGGATTCGTTTGTATGGCCACAAGTTAAATATGATAGTTTTGATATGATTTATTTTATTTATTTAGGATAATAATGTTGAGTGATAGCTTATTTAAATGTTATATCTAATGTTCTCAAGGTCATATACAGTTCAAAGTGGAAAAGTAATATCAAGCTTATTGAAATTTTATGCTTTGTATGTATTCTACAAATAAGATATTAAAAATGAATTTTTAATTTTTTTCAAAACACATTTCACTTTGGAGTTCTTTCTTTTTTAACTTCATGTTATATCAATTTATAATGCATTTATAACATGTATTATATTTTTCTCCTCATATTCAAGCATAATTACTACACATCTTAAAGTTATATAAAACTTTCCTTGATTTGTATAGGTTTGCTCGCTACATATTTATTATTATTGCTAACTTATAATTATTACTATTTTAATTAGATCTAAATACCATTTTATCAATTGTGTGTAAACACAGACAGATCTGATAATAATAAGCTTGCAATTTATTATAATTATATCTCAATATCATATTCTGGTATCATTGCTTTTTATGGTAATTTATTGAGTATATTATAGTACTGAGGATACAAACATATAAAACAAATTGTTTTGAATTATCTGTCATTAAACAACTTTTTTATGTTTAGACATTTCTTCCAATTTCTTCTATCAGAAGCTAGTAAGCTTAGTAATATAAAGTCCTTTGGATGGCTCTAGAACTACTTTATTTCTCTAAAATTAGTACAGTGATTTGATGAGTATAACTTATTCACTTAGATGAAACTATCTGCTCAATATTCTGTCAAAAGCAATGTAAATGTATAATTCATAAAAGTCTTAAGTAGCCCCCTAAACAGTCTTTTAATAGAATAAAAAATAATCCTTTAGAGCCATTCTTCATATTACTTTTAAAATGTGTTCATATTCTTTTCATTTTATTCACATATACTTCACCATTTTCCCAAAGGCATTAAGTAATGAGATTCATTTAAAACTAGTGACAAAATTATTTCTCCTAAAGAATAGCAATCAAAATTTTGTACATGAATTCTAGTCTCAAAAAATTCCTGTCAGATAAAATTGTAACCCTGATAAATCTAGGCATCACGAAATGTTGTTCCAGCCATATAAAACACTGTGGTCGACTTCATTTGAGATCAATCATTTTACTTTGGATCAGAACTGCTAAATGCCATGTATCACCAGGAACACGCCCCTTCCTATAAGCCAGGTGAGTGACCGCACATGGCTGGTGTTTAGTGGATATTTCTATTACTTAAAGAAACTGATTTTGTGGACAGATATCAAAAAGATGAATGCATTAGGGCTGGTAACATCTTAATAAATCACAAACTTGCACTGAAGAGCAGAAAAAATCAGATGTTTAAATGACATTAGAACCTAGATGACAGCTAAAAAGCTTTGTGTGTGAGTTAATCCCTGGAATAAGGGGCTGGCAGAGGGAAAGCTTTGGAAACAATTGTTCTATTTCTTCAATTAGGAGAACAGCTTAGCTCTACTTGGATGAGGTGAAGTTGGTACTATTCTTTCTCTCAGAAACAGAAATGTTTGTTAGTTGCTGTGTTATTGTCTGTGAAATATTCGGCAGCAGATCAAAGTAATCCTCACACCAACTTGAGTCTGATATTAATATGCTGTATGGCTCATGTTTTTTTAAATAATTGATAGAATGCTGTCATGTTGGTTGTAGTAAAGAGCAAGATTTCAGAGAAAACTTAATTATTGAACACCTATATAAGTGTGACATCAGGAATCAAATAGCAGTTATCCTCATGGTCTATTTTCATATGTCCTTTCCCCCTCTACTTCCTAGTTAGAGTTACTCATCAGAAGTCCTGGCTAGTTGTTCCATTTGTTACTTTATTCATATTTCTGATATAATTTGAGATTTTTTTTTTACCAGTAGACTAGCTTCAAAACAACACAAACGTGTGACTGCTTTACAGCTTGATGAGAGCAGTTTTCTAATCAGTCGTTCTGTGTTGCACTGTGTTCTTGATGAAGGTCAAATGACTAAAAGTCACAGACTATGGATTTTGTTTTTAATTGTAAAGGCTTAATTTTAAAAAAAAAAGTAAAGCGTTTACACAGGATACATTTGGAGATATATTTTTTTCTCAATCCAAAACAAAATGTATTCCTTTGTTTTAAATATAATTTGTTGTAGCGGGCTGTATTCGAAAAAACTTCAGTGGGGCTCAGCTCTAGCAAGCTCCCTGGCAGCTGCCATGTTCCTGCTCTATGTTCCCATACTAATGGTGGCAGATGTGCCAGCCGGGAGAGCCAGCCCTAGCTTCATGAGATGTTAGCATGGCTACTGTCTCTGCCAGTCAGGTCTTGGAGTCTATGGCTCTAAGCATGGCTCTTGGGCAAACTCTGCCACCCTCATAATGCTCGGCTCAACCCCAGACAATATCCAGTATGCTCAAGGTACCCAGTTGAATTTAGACTCTCAATGCTTAAAGATTATCCAATGGACTTATATATTAGCAAATGCTCAATACACAAGATGCCCACACAATTAGAAATGTAAAGCCAGCTTCCTAAACTTGATATGAATAACTGTTAGAGACACGAGGGTAACATCTCCTGCCATCTTTCCTCTCCTCCTCCTTCTCATCCTTCTCTTTTCTCCTTTCTTCCTCCTCCCAACACTTTGCTCCATCTCCCTCTTTTATTGCCCAATCACAAAGCTCCACTGCAAACACAATGGGCAGGAATGGTTCCTGCAACAGTTTTTGATCTCCGGGGCATATTTGGAGTCAAAGTAGTACTGGTAGAGAAGTGTGTCTTTACAAAGAAGAACTATGTAGGCTGTCATCCAGTGATTGCCGGTATGAAATCTGTCCCTTAGAAATTCGCATTTAATCCACTGATAGTTTTGATAAGAAAGTCATAAAAAGAAAAGCATGCTAGGCTCTGCCTACATTCTTTCTCCCTGATCCAAACAGTTATAGCCAATCACCTCCTAAAATTCCAACCATTGCTAAAGGTCAGGGTGTGATTCAAGCATGAACTAAGAACCTCAGCCACATCAATTCATAACATGAGTAAAATTACATTTAAAAAATTATAAAGCTATATAACTCAGCTATTTCCTTGTAATACTGAAAATCTGGCTCCCACATTGATAGGAAGATTCTGAATGACACCAATGCAATGCTCACAATAGTATACAGGTAGTTCAGGACTAGTACACAGTTCACTACAGTGCATGGTTGTTCACATGTGCATTGCCTTGTTCACAGCTTACAACAGTGCATGGGTAGTTAGAACCTGGTGTACAGTACACAGCAGTGCATGTATGTTTAGAGTCTAGTGCACAGTTCACAACTGCATTAAAACTTAATTAGACTATGTGAAACATATCAAAGAAACTAGCATAGAAAAGAATGCTAATGAATTATCAAATATAATTAGGGTTTTTGATATATTTGCCCAACAATATTTAATTTATTAATCTCCTTGCTGTCATAATGCTACAGACAACCCAGTGTTAAAATAAGCTCTCTTATCATCACACCAAAAGCCATACAACAACAAATTATGCTTTACTTTTGCTGTACAAAAATGAATCAAGATGAAGGTCATATTATACATAATGTGTTAAAGATACTGCATGGGCACTGTGGCCAAGATACCCATTTTGTGAAGTAAAGTACATTTCCAAAAAGAAATAGCACTTGTCTACTCTCAATGAAATAAAGTCCTAGTGTCAACAGGCAGAAGATACTGTTAGCAAATGACAGTGTACTTTATAGAAATGACATTCAAAAATACATAGTAAAAGGAATTGCTCACTGTTATGCTTTCTGGGAAACAATCTGTTTAAAATTCGGAATTAATGAATTTTCAGTTTTGTAATTTCCCATCAACTAGCTCACTTCTTTTCTTCTTTCTTTAGAAGTTGTATTGATTTTAATCTATGGTGTTTATCTCTATGTCCACCATCATTCTATTACAATCTTGCTATACCCACTGAAATTATATCACCAAAGATATAAGAGGAACATACTATTTCTCAAATTTAGCCTAACTAGATCTTCCCCTTTCAGGTAGGCTGCCTTCCAGATGTAGTGTTACTGTCTCTTTATGACAAAGGACTTCTCATCAGGACCAGGTTTCTCTGTTTATGCTAAAATTTTTAAATAGGCCCTCATCAGTAGTAAGTTATGCGGGGTTCGAGTTGTAGTTGCTTCTGTTCCTGTTTTACCTTCCAAATATTTATTTGTATGTATTTCTCTAATAGTACAAGTCATTTTGCCTTCTATTGACTTATTTCAGTGAGAACTCCATCTGCCCTTTTAATAGGAAGTTGTACCTGATATTATGCATTCTGTTTCAGGCACACCTTTGCTTTAGTACAACCAACCCTTCCATTTTCCAAGTATCTGAGTTTCATACATGTTCACGATAGCTAACTTGAATGCCCCGATGCCTGCTTTATTAACTTTAACACTTCAGTTTCACAGGTTTGTAGAATTCTCTGATGCTGCATGATAAGCAATAACTCTAATATTCCACCCTCTTATATATAAGGTGTTATAGATTTCAAAATTAAAACATCTCAAATTTAAATTTCAATAATCATTAGCTATTATTGTCAGAAATTTTCTAAATTACATTTTTCATTACACTATTGCCACCATAGTTGAGAAAATATATGTAAGAATACAAACTAAAATAGATTTGGGACACTTGTAGCTACTCATCTTTTCTAAATTTATGATTTTGTCTGCTTTATGTACATTTTCAGTTGTGACTCATTAAATGTAACATATGCTATATGTATTCATAAATACATGGAAATATAGATATGTTTTATAAATATTATTGAAAATATGTTTTATAAATAGTCATCCAATAATAATATTTCACTATGATCCTTCCACCTTCTTGATAGCTAATTTATCTGGAGTAAAGAATTTAGCTAGCCTTTGTCCTTAGTTTCTGGAAAATAGCTTATAAATCCTAAATGTTCCCCATGTGACAGGAGTATATTTGTTATTCAAGGGAGGAATTCTGAAAGTCCCTATTAATTAGATGATTCAGGACAACTACGGTTCTTGGCAGAAAGACCACTCTGCAATTAGAATGTTGAGATCCTGAGACACATTATCCTACTCTGACCTTTAGGAGCAAATAGTGACTGTGGATAAAATCCAATAGAATAGCTAATGATTCAGTTATGTATGGCTATGTAATGAAGCAACTCCTGGACACCAGAATTCATGAGAGTTTCCATGGTTTTCAATGGTCTCCTTTGGGTTACCTGTCATAGTTATTTTCCATTGCTGTGATAATACACTATGACTGAAACAATACATAAAAGAAAGTATTAAATTTACTTTATCAGTTTCAGAGGAATAGAGTTCATATGGTGGGACAAAGGTGTTAGGGCAGGAACAACTAGGATCTTACATCTTGATCCACAAGTAGAACACAAATGAAAGAAACCTTGGGAATGACAGAGGCTTCTGAGACCTCAAAGGCCACACATACACACCATGTCCAACAAGTCACCCTTCTTCATCCTTCTCCAAAATTTCCACCAACAGAAAACATAATGTTCACATATATGAGCCCGTCTATTAGGGCCATTCTCATTCAAAGTGCCATGTCACTCACCTGTGTGTTAGGACACATGTATCCTCACTCCATAATCATAAGAATGCTGCTCAACATTTCTTTAGGTGCTTCTCGGCCATTCGCATTTCCTCAGTTGAGAATTCTTTATTTTGCTTTGTACCCTACCAACATTTCAAAGAAGAGTAAATGCCAATATTATTTAACTTTTCTTCACAAAACAGAAACAGAAGAAACAGTGCCTATTTCATTTTATGATGCTACACCCTAATACCCAAACCACAAAGAAAGAGAATTACTGACTAATTTTCTTGTCAACATAGATCTGCACTCTATCAAAAAAAATACACAACAACCTAGCAACACTTTATCTGAAATTGTGTACTACCCACAAGATACACTATGCCAATAATAGCAGAAAGCTTATGAGAACCAATGAGTAACTGATTAAACTTAAGGCTCACTCCACAAGATGGAACCCATACCCAACACTGCTTTTGTGACCAAGAACCTGTGCCTATACCACCCAGGAACCTAGGGCAAAACCAAATAGTACTGGTCTTAAAAACGGAAAAATGTAGAGATAAAGTGACTGCTAATTATATTCTTCATATTCAGATAATATGTAGAGAGTAAAAAATTGAGGTATGGAGCCACCTACCCACTTCAAAAATATTAACTCATAATTTCTCCTGTCAAAAGGAAATGCAGGGACAAAGAGTGGAGCAGAGACTGAAGGAAGGGCCATCCAATGACTATCCCACTTAGGGATCCATCCCATTTGCAAACACCAAACCTAGACACTATTGCTGATGCCAAGAAGTGCTTACTGACAAGAGCCTGGTATAGCTGTCCTCTGAGAGGCTCTGCCAGAACCTGACCAATATAGATGCGGATGTATGCAGCCAAACATCAGACTGAGCACGGAGAGCCCAATGGAGGATTTAGGGCAAGGACTCTATGAGCTCAAGGGATTTGCAACCCCATTGAATGTACAACAATATCAATCAATCTGACCTCCACCCCAGAAGCTCCCAGAGACTAAACCACCAACCAAAGTGTACACATGGGGGGACCCATAGCTCCAGCTGGATACGTAGCAGAGGACTGACTGCCTTCGTGGGAATCACTGGGAGGGGAGCCCCTTGGTCCTATGGAGGCCGGATGACCAAGAGTAGAGTAATGCTAGGGCACTGAGGCAGGACTGGGTGGACGGGTGGAGGAGCACCCTCAAAGAGGCTGGGGAAGGGGGAAGGGGATAGGGTGCTTGTGAAGGGGAAACTGGGATTGGGGATAACACTTGAAATGTAAATAAAAAAAATAACCAATAAAAAATAAGAAAAAAAAACTTAGAAACACTCAGCCCTAAATGGAAACATCTCCATTAAATTCTTCCTCTCAGAGCTCAGTAACCCAATGAAAGAGGAGGGAAACGATGTGTAAGAACCAGATGGGAAAGAGGACACCAAAACCAACATCCTCTAAATCAACCTGAACAAAGTTCATACGAACTCACAGAGACTGAAGCAGCAACCACGGAGCCTGTATGGATCTGCACCAGGTCCAATGCATACATGTTATAGCTTCTAGTTCAGTGTTTTTATGGAATTCCTGAGTGTACACATGAATGACCCTCTTATTCTCATGCCTTTTCTTGGGCTATTTTTTCTTTTGTTTCTTTGCCTTATCCAACTTTGACATGATAGTGTTTGCTTTATCTTATTATACTTTATTTTGTTATATTAAAATCTGAATGAATTAGTGGATTAATGAATACCAAATACTGGGTTAAAGGTTAACAACTGAACTGTCATTTATTCCTGCTGGGAAAGGGAAAGAGAAAATCAGTTTTCTCCAATGAAATGGTAAAGGTTATATTCAGCATTTCAGAATAGGCCTCATATACAGGAATATTTGACTAATATAAAATTGATTCCTCAATTTTTATGTGCTCTTATTTTGTTACAGCATGGAAGTTTTCTTTCGCTTTCTTTCTTTCTCTTTTCCTTATGTGTGGTGTTTTATTTTGTTTCCTGGATTTGGGGGAGCATTGTGTTGTACTGAATTTGTTTTTTGAGAAAGAGCTTAAACTTGAATGGGTAAAGAAGATAAAAGATCTGGAAGGACTTGGAAGAGGGAAAGAATATGGCCAAAATATATTTATTAACTTTTTAAATTCTAAGGTTTTAAAATAATAAAATGAAAATATAAGTCATTTATCAAATGTGCATATCAAAAACCAGGGCTGACCATTTGGTGTTAGATAAGCAATTGTTATGCTCTTTCCAGGAAAAGACTGTTTCTCCTATGCTCTTTAGTGATGTGTAGTTCTTTCTCTAGGTTGAAGCCTCCTGAGCTGTTCCACTTCAACACTGCCATATCTACTGGTGTTGTCCTTGCTCAGGTCATGTTGCAGCAGCCATGGTGGTGAGACTGTGTGGGTAGACCTTCTGACACTTCTAAAAGACACTACTATCTCGAAGAAAACTTTCCTGGACCTGAGTCTTTCAATCTTTACTTCCTCTTCTATAATGATGCTTGAGCCTTAGGTGTGGGAGTGTTCTGCAGATGAATCCATGGAGACTATGCTCCACAACTACAGTTTGTTCAATTATGATGTTCTGTTATTGTTCCTTTCAAAGAGAAGTTTCTTTGATGAGGGGTAGAAACTATACTGACATGTTGAGGGGGGAGGTATTCATATTATAATTTCAAATTTTTTTGAATACTTTTCAAAACAGCGTAAGTAACAGTGTAAGACTATAAAGCCCATGGGTATAACATTAAGTAATTTTAAATAATTTTACTTAAGTAAAAAAGAAAACAAAAATATGGAGTTAATTTAATATGCAAGCTATAATATTCAACTTTTTAATGGAATAAATGCTAGTGGTCTGGCACAGTATTCTTACATCTTTTAAGAAGAGGTCAAATGCAGGTATGAATAAAGAAAGAGTAAATGAAATTAAAAGCCCTCATGTAAGCATGTACAAAAAAAATGTCAATGCTAAGAAAAATAAAAGAAAGATTAGTAGATCATGGGGGCACACATTTGTAACGCCAACACTTGATATAGAGGTGTGATGCCTTATATTCAGGGTCACCTCAGATTACACAAAAGGCAGCTGAGGGATAACTCGTGAGGTATTCTATTCAAAATTAAAAGGAAATTAATCAGATTTAGTATTAAAGAAATCCAGGCATCATTTGATGGCCAAACAAGCCAATGGATAAATTAACAATGTGTCATTATAATATAGAAGTACACTAGAATAAATAAAAAATTATTGGTGGCAGGTGGTGGATATTTGGATGTTCACAGGGGACTTTTAGTTTAAAATAAGAAGGAACGGTAAAAAAATAATGTAACTTTAAAATTAAATAATTATGTTTAAGGAGTTAGAAATACAAGAGTATGAACACAGGGAAATCTATAGAGAAGTACACAATGACTAGTATGTGCACACATATGTGTTTGCTGTCTGACAGTGGAAGCACACACAATATCCATATACCTGCAGAAATTTTTTATAAATACCTTTCTCCCACTATAGAAGCAAGAACTCCTAACATGATTGGTCTACTGTATATACACGATAACATATAGCATCATATAATGACCCAAGAAAAAAAAATGTGCTGAAGGAAGAGAAACTCATGTAAAAATAGGTATGTGTCAACATACACAAGAAGTAACTCAAATGGTTGCCAAATAATTAAAATTCAAAGTGAAGCAAGACAATGAGTGTATTATATATTATATTTATTATGTTACATTATGTTATTGTGTATTACTCTGTACTATATACAAAAGTGTTGGTCTTTTTAGTTACTGTGGACTTCCAAGAGTAATAGCAAGAATCAGTATAGTTTTAGATGCCTCTGTTGCTTCCCTGACCAGTGATTCATACGCAGATAATCCGCATCTGACAGAGATCTTCATTTTATAACCTGTCTTCTGAGAGGAATAGGCCTCCCACATGCAGAGTACTTCTTTTTAAATTTTTATTTCATATTACATTTTAATCATCTCACAAACTAGTGTGGTTGCGTAAGGTTTCTTTGTGATCTTTAGTTTTGGTTAGCCCTGCTCCACACTCCGCCCCACTCCCCACCCCTCCATCCCATTCCCACATAAACACTTAGCTTTCAATATCAATACTTTTTTTCACTGAAAGATCACTGTTTAAAATACCTTATAAATATTTTGTTTATATGCATAAACTTATTCCATTTTCAATCTTGGTCAGTGATGCTGGTTATTGCAGTGGATGGTGGCAAAAGCAGAGACTTGTATGAGCTCAGTGTGCTTAGAATAAGCAAGTATGAATTTTCAGTGATAGCATACCCTATAAGGCTTAGGAAGGGTATGGAAGAGAAGCGTAAAAAAATACAAGAGCTGTTGCATAGTGTGATATGCAGTGAAATGCTTTCCTCTGCATGTGACATGACTATTTCACACATGACCTCATAGCAGCTGTGATTTCCTGCACAAGACCTAAATAAAGTAGTTAAAATTTCGAGCCTGAAGCAGGAAAGCGTCAATATCCCACATCTAGTTAAGAGGCTATTGCTAGTTAATGGCTGTAGATGAGAAAAGGTCACTTTCTTTGGTGAGGTAACCACTGGTAGGCTATATTTAACTGAGTGGATGACCACACACCCATGAGGGTGGGAGAGATTTGGATTAAGGGGATCCAATACAAATTGAAGAAAGGGGCTAGAAAATGGTATGGCCAAAATGTGTGATATATATTCATGATAATTTCAAACATTAGCATGTATAATGTTTAAAACATGTAAATTAACTGGTAAAACTTTTAGTTTTACCAATATTTTCATATGATAGCATTTATTTTCAAAACTTAGAACAAACATAACTTTAAATTCATAAACTAAAAAGCAATTCAATATATTTCAGTTGTGCCAAATTGTAAATTGGCAGATTATAAATAGTTGCCACATAGCCTTGAGTAAGCAAAATATTTAATCAGAAATTTTTAATATTTCTAATCAACTAACTAAGCACTAATATTACTTTAAAATAATGTGAGTAAAGCTTGGAACTTCACTGTGTTTATTGAGGATTTTCATGTCCCAGTACTTTCCTTATCTTTCTTCTGAGATATTGAACTCACACATCCACAGTACTGTCCATGTTGCATTAATGGCTACAATATCTTAGACAATCTTTGAGAATTTTCTCTGATTTGCTTTGTTTTCTCATAATTCTTGTACAGAGGGAAAAGTCAACA
>NW_021604613.1:6962160-6975556 GCF_004785775.1 Grammomys surdaster
CAAAACACCTTGGGGGATTTCAGCTGATTCCAGGCCATCTTGCCTCATCCAACATTTTAGATGAATCCAGTCAGAACCTCAGTCAAGCTCTGAATCTTTCAGATATACAGAGACTGAATAACTGATACTAAAACTAGCTTCTTAAGTCTAACCAAATTTTCTAATGTTCTTTCCTCTCCCCTCCCCTTTAGAGAATTTCTTGTCACAACTATTCAGCAGGAAGAAGCTGGAGAAACATCAACCCAACTCTCTGTTGTTGGCTGTCTGGTAATGGTTATTTTTACCAATTAGAGACTGGTTGTCATTTTAAGGGATAATTTGGAAATAGTCATAATTTTGAACAGGAATGGAATAGATGTGATGGATTACTAAATTTTATTCTTGCACAAAGCATTGTGTAACCAAAGTCTTACATTAAATAAAAAATATTTGTAATTGGTGCAAAATTTAAGTCAAAATTCCCTACATTGGTTGATAAATTATATACTGATAGAAAATTAAGGTTTTCATTGGTATAGATCTATATATTGATACAAATTTGAAATTAGTATTGTTGTTCTTAAGCATTGGGCTGATGCAACCTATTTATGAGTACAAGACTTTGACTCAGTCCTTCTAATAGCTGCTTTATAAACTGTTTAAGATGATTAAGTAATACAGGTTAAGGGCCAGATAGCAAATTTATGGTTATGTTAGATTTGATTTAACTATAATAAAGTGTTTTCAGATTACTCAATAAAAATGGCTAAGAGTAGTCAAGGTTGACCAATTCAGCGATACCTTACTTAGTCTTTCAAAAACATCAGAAATCCAAAGTATGTGACATTTAATATTATTTCATTAATAATAATCTTTTGATCCTGAGACACATCTGTTCCTGACAGCTCCCCATTCCCCTTCAAAGAAGAATTGAACATCTTTACCTCCAGGCAAGGTTGCTTATGGTGGCAAGGGAACTACTAGACCGAAATTACTTATATCATCTGCAGACAATATACTGTCCAAAAAGGACAAACAGCAGTGGGATAGTTGAATACTAAGCTCTACCAAGACATAGTAAGCTAGTCCTTCATATTTCCTGCGCCATGAAAGGTCTGCCAGATGGTTCTGGGCCAGCAGGCTGAAGACAGATGCTTCAGTGTTATAAGAAATTAGGGGCTGTCCAGGTAGTTTTGCAAGCTGTTTGGTGGTTCCTATATACCCAGGCAATATCTAATTCATTCTCAAATTTCTGATGGGGTTGAAGACTAATTATCATCCCATAATCAAGCTCAAGTTGTTTAGTATTGAGAGACAGGTTATAGAGGTTATAGAGTGTAAGACTTGGTTTTCAGATGGTATTCCAGGCTAAAATCTAAGCATAATTCAGGGATAGAATTATAATTCTTCAAGGTAGGAATGATGGAATAGTACTCTATCTAATTGACAAAGAATATAAACTAGATGTTAATTGTATATCACACTTTGTTATTTACATGATTGTTATGGTTTTGTTCAATTTATGTCTGAGAGAAGAGTTGCTTTTTTTTTAATTGGACAGAAAAAGTGAGATGTAAGAGATGGTTCTGATTCTTTGATCGGGAATCTGAGTGTGGACACTGAAGGACCTGTTTTTCAATTGGTTCTTGATTGATCAATATAGAAGCCAGTAGCTAATAGATGGGTGGAAGAGGTGGAAAATCCAGGTTACCACAGAAAGGCTATGAGACACAGGAGGGGAAAGAGAATTCCCTATGTGGCAGAGGGAGAATGATTCAACAGCCATGTGAGATCTGAGGTGGAAGGGTCATTGGCTACTTCCCCAGATGTGAGATTAGAAATGCAACTAAGCTGAGGGCAGATGTAGGGTGTTGAGCAAATAGAAGGTAACTGGGCAATTAAGCTAATGGCAGATTTTGAGTGTTGATCAAGAAGTAAAGAAAATGCTAGCCGCAGGAAGCTTAGAGAAGCCTAGCCATTGGCTGCTAGCATCTTTATTGATTGATCAAGAACGAATTGGGGAACAGGACATTCAGTGTGCACACACAGATTCCTGACCAAAGCATCAGAACTACTCCCTACAAACTTACTTCTTCCAACAAGGCCATACCTACTCCAACAAGGCCATATCTCCAAATAGTGTCATCCCTTGCCAAGCATACACAAACCACAACATCAAGCAATAAATTAATATATGAATCTATACTGCATCTTCAGAGTCTTGACATGATTGTGGTACCCAGTCACTCATTCATCACCCACACCACTAATTTTGATTTTGTTTGCTTTATGAAATCATCTACCACACCTCTTTAATACGAAGTGGATAATTTCTCTACTCACACATAACATAAGCTGCTGAAGAGGGGACAAGTTCCACTCTGTTATTCTTGAGCCTCTACTGAAAATATAAACTCTTTGGAATTAGAATTATAAAGATAGAGCACACACATAGTAAGGAAACAAGTTTGCTGTAGTCAACCAGAAATTTGTATGGCTTGCAAACCAGAAAAATATCTGGTTTAACTTAAATAGTTTCTTTTATTTTTCTATTTTTATTCAAGTAACATTATGTTTTTGAAAAGATAAGGAGATATTGATACAACGAGAAAAGTAATTTCCAAACTAGTTCTTTTTTTACCATTCATTATTGTTAGTATGGACTTAATGCTTAACCAATGCCAAAATTAATCAAATTCTATATATAATTATAGGATTTTCAGTAAAGAAAATTCTGTGGTTTGTGAGCTACTTTTTCCAATACAATTCTAATCAATGCATACTCATTAGAGTGAGTAAACTAACAACACTATAATTCTCCTTCAGTGAGAGAATTTGTACCACGAGTTTTTCACAATAAATATTTTTATTCAGGTAAACCTTACCTTGTTCTTACCAGTTTTAGAATTATTTCATGATTTTAATTAAATTTAATTTTTTTTAAGTATAGGTTAGTAAGAAATTCCATATTGTATTATTTTATTAGTTTTAATTTATCTAATTTCAATATAAATGTCTAGGAATTTATGCATCATAGGTGTGATTGTAACAGTCAGTCTTAACCTGATGGTGCTGTGTTCAGAATGCTGAAACCTGTTTGATAATTTACCATAACTCCCCCATGACGGCTAAAGAAACTTAATATGGTACCAGGCATCCCTTAAGTACTATTAACCTTTGCTATGGGATGCCTGTGAGATCCCTATAGCTTGAAGTGAGATAAAAGTAAGATAATGGTGTTTCTAGTGCAATATATTTAACCATTTGCTTTCTGCTTTTATAGACCTGCTTATTGCTGTGGGACAGGGATGAAATGGTCTTTTTATTATTATCCTAAGAGAAACAACTGAGAAAAGTAAAAATAATTTTCTTGCTCTGCTGCAAATTCTATACATAATTGTAATGTACAACTTTGATATTCACCTTTATAAACCTCCCTTTAGTCCCTTCAGCACTAGCTTGCTGTCTGGCTCTAAGGCTGCTGTCCTTCCCCTAGCAGTAAGAATAAATTTGTTTAATCTAAACTTGAATTGAGTCTAAGTCATTGACCTATCCCAGTGGATTCAATCACCACAATGCATAGCTTTTTATTCTTTGCTCTTTTTTTTTCTTTATTTCTTCTGTCTCTGTCTCTGTCTCTGTCTCTGTCTCTGTCTCTCTCTCTCTCTCTCTCTCTCTCTCTCTCTGTTTCTCTCTCTCTCTCTCTCTCTCTCTCTTTTCTTTACTTTCTTTCCAGAAAACTCAAGTTCTATATAACAATAATTTCTTAGAAACATTTCTTGAGCAGAGGGAAGAGAAATGAAATGAAAAACTCAGAGATGAAAGGAATTAAAATGGAGAAATTTGGAATGTAAATAAAAAAATAATTTAATAACAATATCCCTTGAATCCATCTAACTTGAGAATTATTTTTTTTTGGTCATTATCATTTCTCTAAAGCACCTTTATTACAAAGAATCAAAGCTGTTACTTGAATCCCAAACTTAACTCTTTTCTTTCTTAGGAAGATTATTTATTCAAGAGTTCCTTCCTAATTATATTCCATGTAAAATATTATATGCCATCCTGGGGGAGCAGCGTTGGTGACACATTTCATTAAGACAGATCTTTCCAAGATTTGTACCATGTGCTTATAAATACAAATTAATAAATTTGAGAAGAAAACTTAGGCAATGATTAAAAAGATAAAGAGCTTCCTAGAAGATATAAAATTTTCTTCCTTTCTTTCTATCTTTCTTTCTTTCTTCTTCCTTCCTTCCTTCCTTTCTTTCTTTCTTTCTTTCTTCCTTTCTTTCTTTGTTTCTTTCTATTTATTTATTTTCACTTAGGAAATATGATGGAAAGAACTTCTATTCCAGACAGTAGGACCACCATTTGTAGAAGCTTGTGTGTAAATGTCACTAATGGTGCAATAGAAGACATAAGAGCATCCACTCTGAGAAAGGCACTATCAGATTTTATTCTATGTAAGAATGACCTAGAGCTTTAAGACAGAATAATGAAATAATTATATTTGATTTGTAGATTATTAGTTTTTATATAGCGAGAATAATATCTAAGAAGAACTTGAGGAGTAGAGATTCAGTGACTATTTCTCAGTTAGAGAGAAGATGGTATCAGATGTCAGAAGAGAGCAGAAGAGTAAAAGGATCATTCAACCCTCCAAAAGGATCATGACTCATAGGTTGAAAAATTACTGATTTATTTATTTAGGAATATATATTCACATATGTGTGCTGGAACTGGCTCCAGATGGGGTCCCATGAGAATCTCCAGTTTGGCTGAAGACAGGGTGTAAACAACTGCTGCCTCTACAGCTGCCTCTGCCTGTGGGTGGTCCGGAGGGATGGAGTTCCAGCAGGGAGAATCCACTCCTGCCTCTGCCGCTGCCTCCACTGCATCTTCGCATCTTCGCAATGAAGAAGGGAGAAGTGTTACACCTCTTTGCTGAGCTTGGAGGTGCCTAGCTAGCAGGTGTGTATGTGTGTGTGTGTGTGTGTTGGGGGGGGACAGATCTTTTATCCAGTGTCACAGCTCCAGTGAGGCAGCTCTGGCTAGCTGGTGAACAGGGGAGGGTCCACGACAGAAGCTCTCGGACAATGGGATGATTCTTGCACGGGCACTTTACTTCTGAGCTAGGCTAAGTATATACAGTTTGGGGTGGGTTAAGGTTTGGCAGCAGGTAACCCCTATTGGCTTGGTCTGAGAGCTTGGGGATGCCTCACCTGCACGTGGGAGAGCCTGGGGTGCTACTCCTATTTGACTGATGGCCATAGACCTCTCTGTGGGAGGGACTGTGAAGGGCTGAAGCTGAGAGAGCCAGGGTCCCAGGAACAGAGTTGAGCACCTTCCATCCCAGGAGGGTCTCTGGGATTCAAAGCTCATTCAACCAGGCGCCCAGCTGTCTCTCATAGCTAACCGTCCCACATATATAAATATACATATACATATACATATACATATACATATAAATATAAATATATTCCTAAATGAATATATACTCCTAAGTATATGTACATATATATAGATCATATATTATAAATTAATTATATTACTAGAAATATGAACTCTGATACTCATGTTGACACAGCAAACACGTTATCTACTTAGGCCATCTCCCCAGGGCCCAAGCCTCCAATTATGATTATTTTTGTTTCGTACACACATTTGTTGTATACACACACACACACACACACACATATATATATGTACATATACATGCATTTCATATACATATATATCTTTCACACACATACAACATAAACACACACACAAACACACACATATATATTCTTTGATTTAAACTTGGGCTCTGCATGTTACACAAATCAATTTTACATAACTTATCATGTTGGGTTGGTTTATAGCCTAAACATAAATATGTTTTTAATTTAATGTCATGCTATATTTTTCTATCAGTAGTGAAGGAAATGAATTAATCTTCTGTGTACCTGGCAAGCAAGACAGTAAGTGAGCTACTGAATATGCATCCAATGGTACTACAAAAGAATCTGTGAAATAGCACATCAGCCTCATCTAATCCCAGATGCTTATGATGTAGAGACATCTTCAATATTACTTCTTGTCAGGTAAGAAGAAAAAGATATAAGAACATTCATTTCCATATTTATTACAAAGTAATAACTTAGGGGTAGTTACATCTCCTATGAGGCCCTCTAGAGAGCTATTGAACTTTAAAAATTAGCTGCCTGCTATAATAAATATCCAATTTCAATGTAAATGACTGCTTCACAGACTATCATTTTGCAAATTTAGAGAGTCCTAAAGTCCTAGAACAAGAAACGTGTTAACAGCCAATGTAACAGAATCAGTATCCACTAAAGAGATAGTATATCCATGTGACCTGAACCCCATTACCAAATAGGAGCTATTTAAGACTGAGACCACTCTCTGCAAAAATGTACCAATGCTGAATTTTAACTTTGAAATTATTTAGCATTTTGAGAACAGTAAATGTAGGATGATGGGGTCATGGCTCAGTCAGTGAAGGTGAAGTGTTCTCTACATATGCATAATTAGCTGAGTTTGGCTCCCAGCACAAATGTAAAAGCTGGACACAACTGTGTATGTCTTTAATTATAGCACTTGGTAGGGCAAAGACAGACAGACACCTAAAGCTTGCAGGCTACCCTGCCTAAGGAAATCGATTAGCTCCAGGTTCAAACAGAGAGCCTGCCTCAAATAATAACAAAGGTAGCAATAGAGGAAGACACTTGAAATTCACCTCTGTCCTCCACACACATGTGCACACATGTTTATGCACAGTCACAAATACAGGTGCATATATATAAACATGAGTGTTCACATACAGACAAAAGAAGAATATTAAAAATGATTTTGGCTTAGGAATGTATCACTAATATTAGAATTTACATGAAGATAAAGACTAATAGCTAAAAAACACTCTCAAAGTAAGATAGAAAGTTTTCATCTCAGCTTTTGACTATGAATTTATAGTTTTTAGCAACTTATACTTAATAATTTCAATCTATATTATAACATGAATGTTTATTAAATTAGATATATCAAAATACAGGCTATTAAATTGTTCCAGTATTGACTCATCGTTGCTTAAAGTCAGTAGGAGTGATGTATGAATAGATAGTTTTTTAAATAAAAGTATATTTATATTCTACCATATGTTCACAGATTCAAATACTAGCTAATCTTAAGGAAAATTTTATACACTGACAGAATATGTTGAATAAGCTTCTAGGAAATATGGCTAACTAAGCAGATGGAGACAAACATACCCTCAAACACGTCAACATGACATAATAATTATTAAACATTTATACTTAAATCTAAAGAAAAAGTGCGATAGCCCTACAAAATGAAGAAATAACCCAAATCAGAGTGTTGAAGACCATCTCTTGGTAATACTAATAAGATATGAGATGTAAAAAAAAATCATAGGAGAGGTTAGTGTGTTCACTACAGCCAATAACTATACCTCATCATGCAGAATTACAGCCCACACTTTAAGTGCATGTGTGTTACACTTATCTAAACTTATGAAGTGGAAATCATTTCTTACTGCCTTTCTTGCTTTCTTCTATATGTGTATTACATATATATTTGTATATAAACTGATCTTTAACAAATCGGTAGAAATAGGATTTGAATATTACACATAAAATTCTTACAAGTATGAAAACTTATTCAAGTATTTATGCCTTTAAAAAAATAATATGGACTGGAGAGATGGCTGAGCAGTTAAAAGCAGTGCCTTTTCTTGCAGAGGACCCAAGATCAGTTCCCAGTACCAAAACATGGCTCACAGCTATCCATAAGTCCAGTTTAAAAATATCTGATGCCCTCCTGTGACTTCCACAGGCACCATCCAATGGTATCTATGTATGTCACAGATATAATAGACATACATGCATTTAGATAAAATACTTATACCTATAAAATTGAATAAATAAATCTTTAAAATGAGGAGTAATATAATACAATGAATTGATGTGTTTATAATGGTAATGTTGATTGCCATTAGGAGTGCATTATACTATCAAAATACATGGCTACTGGAAGTCATTTAATACTAACCATTAGTTAAAATAAAGAAATAAAATATACTAAAGATTTCTAAAGAATAACATGGACATTTAACTTGCTCAGAGGTTAGAAGTAACATGGCCTACCTTTGTGGACCTCAAAATTCTTGGCTTATTATACTCACCCAATATTTCACTTCCACTAATTGACTTTGTTTTAACATAGCTGGATAAGAAAAAGATATAAATAATTCATGTAGAACAAATAATCTGTGAAAACATTTAACTTCATGGCTTGGAAATACATATATACTAATGGTGGTGAGCAAATGTGTAAGCAGCAAAGAAGTAATATTTACACAGCAATGGTTTCAGATATTTTCCAGTTCTTAAGATGCAAACAGTGTGGTTAGAGAGATGACTTAGCAGTCAAGAGTGTTTATTGTTTTTCCAGAGGGCTTAAATTCCCTTTCCTGAACATTAGCCTCTCATGATTACATCTAACTCCAGCTCAAGTGGATCTAATATCCTCTTCTGGACAGTAAAAGCATTATAAACATGTGCTCTACATACTCATAGGCGCACATATACACATACATTTAAAAACTTAAAAAGTAATTTAATGTAATTTTCATACTTGATATGTTATTTGTCACTTTCAAAACAAGTAAATTAAGAAATTACAATGAGCAAAAGGAGCTTAGTACTAACTATCTGGGAATTCTTAGGTGGCACAGGATCCATGTTTCTATTGCATATGGTACCACTCATAAGCCACTAACTAAAAATAATAAGTGATTGAAATACCATAAAAACATGAGTTATGAGCCTGATTCATTTGTGGAAAAGTAGTCATGTCACACAAATTTAATTACATTCTCTATTGAATTAGATAGTTAATGGTCTAAGTAACTAAACTAGAAGCTATAGATTTTTATTTTATAGAGTTAAAATAATGACTAAGAATTTTTATTGAAAAAAATGAATTTAATTGTATTAGGTGAGCTAACATTTCTTATTAAAAGTTAAATAACCAATTAAATCTCGATCCAACGTATTAAGATCTACAAATTAGCAATCAAAGTGACTCATAAATTTCTTCTCTTATGAACCTCAAGTAAATAATGATGGACATTATTTACTGGACACTACTATAATAGAATCAGCTTCTCCAGACAGACCCAAGCAATCAGCTAAATGGACCTATGCCACATAAAGGAATAAAGTTATGCTAGCTCCCTGCACTCAGGAATCTCCTTTCTCTGATTACTTCTGTCCTATTATTTAGAAGTAGAGTGTACTTTATACATGATAGGATGTTTTGAGATCCCTACTAGTCACCAGAAACTTTTCAAGCAGCAGTAATTGATTCCTCTTCCATGTGAACTAAATGAAAAATATATATAATGCAGATATGTCTTCTGCAATGTGATAGAAAATTAGCACAACTGCCATTTTCCTAATTCACAATTTTGCTACAGATTTATGCTTGTAGATATCAGCAAGCACAGTTATAGGTCTCCATTTTCATTCCTTAGGTGAAGTACTTTTTCTTATTTTCTGAAATGAAGATATTAATAGCTTCTCTTTGGCATATTTAAATTAACAGTATCAGTTTGAGTCCAGTGTTGAATAAAATAATACAAGGATTACAACATTAGGACAACAGTTATATTAATAACTAAATTTGTCACTAAGTGATAGAGCATAATATAGAATGATGTAGTATTCTACACACTAGATGAAGTAACTACTTATCTACTTAGTGAGAAGAAGTGGATGCAGTAGATTTTATCATGGTTCTCATAATAGCATTCAATTTAATTCTCATGAATTTTTGTTTGTTGTTGTTCTATGTTGGTTTGGTGATTTGATTCTCTGTTTTTTTTTATTTCATTGATTTTTTTCATTGTTTTTTCAGAACTATTTAAGTTCATTCATCTGAAAGTTGAATGCACCTTAACAAATATCATTGGCAAATTTTCAACTAATGTATCTACTTAATCCATAACTAGTAAATGTATGTTATTTTCTTTTTTTAATTAGATATTTTACTTATTACATTTCAAATGTATCCCTCTTCTTGGGTTCCCTTCCAGAAACCCCAATCCCATCCTCCCTCCCCCTGCTTTTATGAGGGTGCTTACCCACCCACCCACCTACTCCCACCTCCTCACCCTGGCATTCCCCTACACTGGGGCATCAAGCCTTCCCAGGACCAAGGGCCTGACAAGGCCATTCTCTGCTACATATGCTGCTAGAGCATGGGTGCCTCCATGTGTACTCTTTGGTTGTTGGTTTAATCCCTAGGAGCTCTAGGGGTTCTGGTCGGTTGATATTGTTGTTCTTCCTATGGGGTTGCAAACCCCTTCAGCTCCTTCAGTCCTTTCTCTAACTCCTTCTTTGGGGACCCCATTGGGAACCTGTTCTCAGTCCAATGGTTGGCTGTGAGCATCCCTTCTGTATTTGTCAGGCTCTGGCAAAGCCTCTCAGGTGACAGATATATCTGGTTCCTGTCAGCAAACCCTTCTTGGCATCCACAATAGTATCTGGACTTGGTGTCTGTATATGGGATGGATACCACTCCTGAACATATACCTCAAAGATGCCCCAACATATAACAAGGACACATGCTCCACTATGTTCGTAGCAGTCTTATTTATAGTAGCCAGAAGATGGAAATAACCCATATGTCCTTCAACAGAAGAATGTATGCAGAAAATGTAGTACATTTACACAATGGAGTACTACTCAGTGATTAAAAACAATGAATTCATGAAATTCCTAGGCAAGTGGATGGGATTAGAAAATATCATCCTGAGTGAAGTAACCCAATCACAAAAGAACACACATAATATCCCCTCAGTGATGAATGGATACTAGCCTCAAAGCTCAGAATACCCAAGATACAACTCACATACAACATGAAGCTCAAGAAGAAGGCTTAATTTCCTTCTTGTTGAGGAGGTCTTAAACTCTACTGGAGAGCTGTTGGTAAGTGCTAAGGTATGTAAGCCACTTCTGCTGCCTTATTACTAGTTATTATGCAAATAGCCCTTGCGGTACATAAGTGTTGCAGCTGGATATGAGTTTTGGTTATTTCCCTCCTTTGGGAATTTATGTGGAAATTTCCAGTACCCTGAAAGATATCTGTCATAAAGGAGGCTCTCAAATTAGTTCTTGCTCAGGTGCCTTTGGGCCCTGTATCTGAAGGGCATAGCGTCTTCAATGATCGAGATTTACCTTCCACCTCTGGGGAGAAACCATGAGCCTATAATGCTTGGGAATCTCTTGGACAACCTTGGCAAACAACTAAAAACATGCTTTCCATGACTACTGTTATAGTTTTTGTAGGTGGTTAATCACTTTTAGAAGAAGCATTTTAAGCCCAGAAAGAAAAACTTTATTTAAACAATGTATGGATATTTATACAGTAATTTCCAATATTATTGGTATTTTAGGCACATAGTTAATAGTTTGATTTATTATGTCCTTTTTTTTAAGATGTTCTTACTGTTGTGGTATTGGAAATCTAGCCAAATACCCAGAGCGACTGAAGTCATGGCTCTTGGAGAAGAAATTAAAACCACCAATGTATTAAACTAGTACAATACAGAACTACATTGTAAATTTTGTCCTTATAACCATATATAAGTTTAGTTCTTGTATCTACTTAAAAATAATCCTTAACAGGGTAAGGAACACACAACCAGTCAAAATACATAGAGTTGTGAATCTTAGTCCCAATAGTACAACTACAAGTAAGCTACTAGATTGAAGAGTTGGGAATCATTATGAAAGAGAAGACGAAAAAATTGTAAGATCCAGAAGATTAGAGAGTTTGATTTAGGTTTTTGACTGCTAGGAATGTCAAAATCTACATCCATAAAGTCTCATGACTCCCTGAACATAAGCTGAGCAAGGATGACACCAGTAGAAAGGCTAGCATGGACTGGGGAAAGTTCACAAGGCTTCAACACTAATAATTTTGGGACTTGACTTATTTCATGTGACTGAAATCGTAGATAGTAAATTTTCAGAAGAACTATAAGCAATCAAAGAATACTGAGCCTCACAGAATAACCTTTTTCAAGGAAGATCACAGCAGTTGGTTATCTAATACTAAATAGTCATCCATGAAAATTTATATATACGAGTAATGTTATGTAGAAGGAGAAGTTTGTATTTATATACTTAGGATCAATGATACACATGCACACACAGCACTTAAGAATTATTAAATGAGTATGGAAAAGACAACTCCAACTCTATATTTTAAACTGTTCTATTTTTTACAGTAAACAACAACAAAAAATAAGATTACAATAATGTTGATACAAATAAAGTAGTTAAGGATAAAAATTAAAAGGTTGAAATAATTGTACAAAACATTGTTTAAAGAAATTTTTAAAAAAAATCTTTAAGAATGGAAAAGTGTCCATGTACATGAATGTATATGATAAATAAATAATCTATCGCTATGAGAATGCAAATTTTTGAGATTAGAACATTTATTTAGCAATATATCCACACTTAACTCAGGACAAGTACTTTTGTAAGGTCTTAGCAAATACTTAAGTGAATTAATACCTGACAAAATTCAGTAAATAGAAATATGCAAGGTCTGTTCTAAGAACTTCCATTTCTAAAATTTCACAAATACCCTAATAGTACTGCCATTTTCCATCTAGTTTGTCTAAGAACCTGAAATAAAGGGAGCAGCATTCACTGCCATTGAGCTGACAACTTTGGTTTTAAGCAGGAGACTATAACTGGAAGCTATTCAGAAATGTTGTAAACTGTTTAGTGGTTAGTATTGTGACCATTCATGACAAACGTGCTGCACAGCAGGTTGGGGGAATTCATAGAATGTAAATGAAAATGCCGTTAGTGCTTCTGTCCTACCTACAACGTTGCTATGCAGAAATACAAGAGGTGGAGGAACAAGCAAGGTGATCTAGTGAATAACGATATTAGTCTCCAAATTGATGTCATATATATATTCCTCAGAATCCACAGTGTAGAGGAAAAAAATAAATCCCTAAAAAGGTAGTCCTATGATATCTATATAAGTACCATGGTATGTGTGCTTACATATGTATGCTAATACACACACAGGAATCAATCCATAAAATACAAGCAACCAAAGAAAAATACAAAATCCATTGTAGCACTAGAAAAAAGTGACTGATTACAAAATATCATAAACTATCAAATTTACTAGATTACTGCTTCCTTTGAAGTGAACTTACTCAGATAATGTAAAATTTAAAGCAAGTAATGGATGGTCGTACCTCTCTTTAACTCCAGCACCCCAGAATTACAAGCAGTTATGTATATATATGTATGTATATATATATGTGTGTGTATATACACACACACACACACACACACAC
>NW_021604613.1:6975956-7019022 GCF_004785775.1 Grammomys surdaster
GGGCTCTCAGGACCTCTCTGCCAAGCAGTATCTTAGGCTAGGAGGTGGCAATACTTGCCCCCAAACAGGGAGCAATCGGGACCCACTGGGACCCAGGAATTCACTCCTGGCCCGAAGCATGGGTTCCTTCCGGTCTGAGCCCGAGCACTCAGCAGATTCCTGGAGTCAGCACTACACTCAATCTCACAGAACCTAGAGGAAGTGGGGCTCTCTGTAGCTCTAACTCAAGCAGTATCTTAGGCTAGGAAGCAACAATACTTGCCCTAATCAGGGAGCAACTGGGACCCACTGAGACCTAAGAATCCACTCCTAACCCAGAGCCCGGGCCCCTTCCGGTTTCCACCTGAGCACGGAGCACATCGTGGGCCTCAGCTCTAACCTCAGCAGCAAAACCTATCCCAAACAGTTCTGACACAACCTAGATAATAGGAAAGACAGGCCCCAGTCAGAGACAGCACAGATAGCACAAAGCTGATCCAGATGGCAAAAGGCAAGTACAAGAACACAAGCACCAGCAACCCAAGGTACTTGCCATCATCCGAACCTAGTTCTCCCACATTAGAAAGTCCTGAACTCCCCATATCACCAGGAAAGCAAGAACCAGATCTAAAATCACTTCTAATGATGATGCTAGAGGACTATAAGAAAGAAATAAATAATACTATCAAAAAACTTGAGGAGAACACAGGAAAACTGGATGAAGTCCTTAAAGAAACACAAAAATCCTTTAAAGAATTACAAGAAAACACAAACAAACAGATGAAGGAATTGAACAAAATCATCCAGGACATAAAAATGGAAGTAGAAACAATAAAGAAATCACAAAGGGAGACTACCCTGGAGATAGAAAACCTAAGAAAGAAATCAGGAGTCATAGACACAAGCATAACCAACAGAATACAAGAGATAGAAGAAAGAATCTCAGGTGCAGAAGATACCTTAGAAAATATTGACACAACTGTCAAAGAAAACGCAAAATGCAAAAAGTTCTTAAAACAAAATATCCAGGAAATCCAGGACGCAATGAGAAGACCAAATCTAAGGATAATAGGAATAGATGAGAGTGAAGATTCCCAACTTAAAGGCCCAGGAAATATCTTCAACAAAATTATTGAGGAAAACTTCCCTAACCTAAAGAATGAGATGCCCATAATCACACAAGAAGCCTGCAGAACACCAAACAGACTGGATCAAAAAAGAAATACCTCCCATCACATAATAATCAAGACACAAAATGCACAAAACAATGAAAGAATTTTAAAAGCAGTAACGGAAAAAGGCCAAGTAACATATAAAGACAAACCTATCAGAATTACACCTGACTTCTCACCAGATACTATAAAAGACAGAAGATCCTGGACAAATATCATACAGACTCTAAGAGAACATAAATGCCAGCCCAAGCTACTTTACCCAGCAAAACTCTCAATTGCCATAGATGGAGAAACTAAGATATTCCATGACAAAACCGAATTTACATAGTATCTTCCCACAAATCCAGCTCTACAAAGGATAATAGCAGGAAAATTCCAATACAAGGAGGGCAATCATACCCTAGAAAGAGCAAGAAAAATAATCCTTTTCCATCAAACCCAAAAGAAGATAACCACACAAACGATGTCTCCACTATTAGCAAAAATGACAGGAAACAACAACACTCTCTCCTTAATATCTCTTAACATCAATGGACTCAATTTCCCAATAAAAAGGCATAGACTAACGGACTAGATACGCAAACAGGACCCAGCTTTTTGCTGCTTATAGGAAACCCACCTCAGTGACAAAGACAGACACTACCTTAGAGTAAAAGGTTGGAAAACAATTTTTCAAGCAAATGGCCCTAAGAAACAAGCGGGAGTAGCCATTTTAATACCGAATAAAATCAATATTCAATTTAAAGCTATCAAAAAGGATAAGGAAGGGCATTTCATACTTGTCAAAGAAAAAGTCAACCTACATGAACTCTCAATTCTGAATATCTATGCACCAAATACAAGAGCATCGACTTTCATAAAACAAACCTTACTAAAGCTCAAAACACACATTGCACCTCACACAATAATAGTGGGAGACTTCAACACCCCACTCTCAGCAATGGATAGATCATGGAAACAGAAACTAAATAGAGATACAGTGAAACTAACAGAAGTTATGAACCAAATGGACTTAACAGATATCTATAGAACATTTCACCCTAAAGCAAAAGAATATACCTTTTTCTCAGCACCTCATGGTACCTTCTCCAAAATAGACCATATAATTGGGCACAAGACAGGCCTCACCAGATATAAAAAAATTGAAATAATTCCCTGTATTCTATCAGATCACCATGGTCTGAGGCTGGTCTTCAAAAATGACAAAGACAATAGAAAGCCCACATTCACATGAAAACTGAACAACACCCTACTCCTTGATAATCAGGTAAGGGAAGAAATAAAGAAAGAAATTAAAAACATTTAGGATTTAATGAAAATGATGACACATCATACCAAAATCGATGGGATAAAATGAAAGCAGTGCTAAAAGGAAAATTCATAGTTCTAAGTGCCTACCAAAAAAAAAAAAAAAAAAAAAAAAACTGGAGGGAGCATATACTAGCAGCTTGACAATGCACCTGAAAGATCTAGAACAAAAAGAAGCTAATACACCCAAGAGGAGTAGATGGCAGGAAATAATCAAACTCAGGGCTGAAATCAACCAAATAGAAACAAAAAGAACTATCCAAAGAATCAATAAAACCAGGAGCTGGTTCTTTGAGAAAATCAACAAGATAGATCAACCCTTAGCTAGATTAATCAGAGGGCAGAGAGACAGTATCCAAATTAATAAAATCAGAACTGAAAAGGGTGACATAACAACAGAAACTGAGGAAATAAAAAAAATCATCAGATCCTACTACAAAAGCCTATACTCAACAAAATTTGGAAAATTTGGATGGACAATTTTCTAGACAAATACCAGTTACCAATGTTAAACCAGGACCAGATAAACCATCTAAACAGTTCCATAACCCCAAAAGTAATAGAAGCAGTCATTAAAAGTCTCCCTACAAAGAAAAGTCCGGGACCAGACGGTTTTAGTGCAGAATTCTATCAGACCTTCAAGGAAGACCTAATTCCAATTCTTCTCAAACTATTCCACAAAATAGAAACAGAAGGTACACTACCTAATTCACTCTATGAAGCCACAATTATGCTCATACCTAAATGACACAAAGACCCAACAAAGAAAGAGAACTTCAGGCCAATCTCCCTTATGAACATTGTTGCAAAATTACTCAATAAAATTCTAGCAAACCGAATCCAGGAACACATCAAAACAATTATCCATCACGATCAAGTAGGCTTTATCCCAGGAATGCAGGGTTGGTTCAATATTCAGAAATCCATCAATGTAATACGTTATATAAGCAAACTCAAAGAAAAAAACCACATGATCATCTCACTAGATGCTGAGAAAGCATTTGACAAAATTCAACACCCCTTCATGATAAAAGTCTTGGAAAGGTCAGGAATTCAAGGTCCATACCTAAACATAGTAAAAGCAATATACAGCAAACCAGTTGCCACCATCAAACTAAATGGAGAGAAACTTGAAACAATCCCACTAAAATCAGGGACTAGGCAAGGCTGCCCACTCTCCCCCTACTTATTTAATATAGTATTGGAAGTCCTAGCCAGAGCAATTAGGCAACACAAGGAGGTCAAAGGGATACAAATTGGAAAGGAAGAAGTCAAAATCTCACTATTTGCAGATGATATGATAGTATACTTAAGTGACCCCAAAACTTCCACCAGATAACTCCTAAACCTGATAAACAACTTTAGCAAAGTGGCTGGTTATAAAATCAACTCAAGCAAATCAGTAGCCTTCCTCTACTCAAAAGATAAACTGGCTGAGAAAGAAATTATGGAAATGACACCCTTCACAATAGTCACAGATAATATAAAATACCTTGGTGTGAACCTAACCAAGAAAGTAAAAGACCTGTATGACAAGAACTTCATGCTCCTGAAGAAAGAAATTGAAGCAGATCTCAGAAGATGGAAAGATCTCCCATGCTCATGGATTGGAAGGATTAATATAGTAAAAATGGCTATTTTGCCAAAAGCCATCTACAGACTTAATGCAATCCCCATCAAAATTCCCACTCAATTCTTCACAGAGATAGAAAGAACAATCTTAAAATTCATTTGGAATAACAAAAAAACCAGGATTGCAAAAACTATTCTCAGCAATAAAAGAACTTCTGGAGGAATCACCATCCCCGACTTCAAGCTGTACTACAAAGCAATAGTGATAAAAACTGCATGGTATTGGAACAGAGACAGGCAGGAGGATAAATGGAATAGAATAGAAGACCCAGAAATGAACCCCCATACCTATGGTCACTTGATCTTTGACAAAGGGGCTAAAACCACCGAGTGGAAAAAAGATAGCATTTTCAACAAATGCTGCTGGTCCAACTGGTGGTCAGCATGTAGAAAAATGCAAATTGATCCATACTTATCTCCTTGTACAAAGCTCAATTCCAAGTGGATTAAGGACCTCCACCTAAAACCAGCCACACTGAAATTAATAGAAGAGAAACTGGGGAAAAGCCTGGAAGACATAGGCACAGGGAAAAAGTTCCTGAATAGAATACCAATGGCCTGTGCTCTAAGACCAAGAATTGACAAATGGGACATCAGAAAGCTGCAAAGCTTCTGTAAAGCAAAGGACACAGTCAATAGGACAGAGCAGCAACCAACAGATTGGGAAAAGATCTTCACCAACCCTACATCTGATAAAGGGCTAATATCCAAGGTATACAAAGAACTGAAGAAATTAGACTCTAGACAATCAAAGAGCCCTATTAAAAAATGGAGCACAGAGCTGAATAAAGAATTCTCAACTGAGGAATCTCGAATGGTTGAGAAGCACCTAAAGAAGTGTTCAGCATCCCTAGTCATCAGGGAAATGCAAATGAAAACAACACTGAGATTCCAGCTCACACCAGTCAGAATGGCTAAGATCAAAAACACAGGTGACAGCACATGCTGGCGAGGATGTGGAGAAAGAGGAACACTCCTCCATTGTTGGTGGGATTGTAAACTGTTACAACCCCTATGGAAGGCAATCTGGTGGTATCTCAGAAAATTGAACATAGTGTTACCTCAGGACCCAGCTATACCACTCCTGGGCATATACCCAAAAGACCTTTCAACATACAACAGGGATACATGCTCCACCATGTTCATAGCAGCCTTATTTATAATAGCCAGAAGTTGGAAAGAACCCAGATGCCCTTCAACAGAAGAATGGATGCAGAAAATGTGGTACATTCATACAATGGAGTACTACTCAGCTATTAAAAATAATGAGTTCATGAAATTCCTAGGCAAATGGATGGAGCTGGAAAATATCATCTTGAATGAAGTGACCCAATCTCAAAAGAACATACATGGTATGCACTCACTAAGTGGATATTATCCCAAAAGCTCACAATTTCTAAGAAACTACATATAGACCACATAAAACTCACATAGAAGAAGGAAGACCGAAGTGTGGATGCTTTGGTCCTTTCTAGGAGTATCAAAAGTTTCAACCAGAGCTCCCAAAGTCTAAACTGCCAGCCAGAGAGCACAAAGGGAGGGACTCATGCACCTGTATAGGGAATTGAGGGTGACCTTTTTAGACTTCAGTGAAAGTGGAGGGCCATGGTCCCCAAAAGTTTGGATCCCCTACTGTGTTCGAGAGCAGGGAGATGGGACTGGGAGGATGTTTGGAGCACACCCTCACAAAAATTAAGAGGAGGGGGTATGGGATAAGGGGTTTTGGGGGAGAATGGGAGAGGAGATAACATTGAAAGGTAAATACGTATAAAATCCAATAAAAAAACCCACACAGATAAAGGCTCTAAAAAAAAAAGAGAGGGAGAGAGTTTACTTATTTTAAATTAATTTCAAAAGTCTCTAGGAGTTGCTAATTGACTAAGATCTTATTTTAAGCTCTCCACAAAAGAATTTAAGTCTCTGTTCAATATTCTCAAGAGAGAGATAAACCCTAATTTTCCTCAACAATTAATTGACAAAAGAGAGGTAATCTCACAAAAAGTAGAGGAAGCTATTACTAATCGATGTATTGTATAGTCTGATTAGTTGTCAGTGGTGCTATAAAAGTCCTTTGACAAAAGATTATTAACATAGATTTATATATCCTTAAATAGGGTCTTCATGACACTCTGAGTGTGGAAGGAGCAACTGTTGGCGCTTCTGCCCTGATTTTACAAGAACTCTGAAAAATTGGTTTTAAAAACAAAAGAGGGGAATGGTACCCCTTCAGAAGGAGTTCCCCTGAAATACTCTCCATCATGCCTTGTTCACTTTTATCTCTCTAAAGCTGAAAGCTCATGGCAAATCTGCAGCTGACTGCTTCTGGCACCACCAAGACCAACAAAACTTTGCCACAGATATGGGGAAGGACCCTCTTACCCTTAAAGGGAATGGCCCAGACCCAGTTCCCTTATGGGGCCGAGGACTGATATGCCTGTCTGATACCACAGAAGGCACAGCTAACCGGCTACCAAAAAGATTAATGAAAAATATATGTGGCCCGCTTGTAATTGTCTCGCCAGCAAGACGCATGCAGGCATCAGGATCCTTCCACAGCAAATGTTTATTCCAATGAAAAGGAGGAAAGACCCCGGGCCTGGAAAAGGCACTGTTTATATACCCTTGGGGCGGCGTGTTCACTTCTGATGGGCTGCTTACTCACTACCCGCCAAAACGCCCCGGGATGGGCTGTGACTTAGCACACTTTTACCATAGCACATGCACGGTTTACTTGTTTACTTGGAGGAGCACCAGATGCCAGTGCCATCTTGTAATGGCGAATGCTGTCACCACAAGCCGCGGCTTTCCACATCTCCCCCTTTTTGTTTTAATAAGATGGAACTGTCCTTAGCCTATCTAGCATGGTACCAGCAGGTTTCATTGGTACAATTCTTAAAGGTGGAATTTGATAAAATAAACAAAAATACTAGGAACCCAAAGCTGGAGGATCCAAATAAGGATCTGCATATGAGTCTTTTGGGGGGTCATCTTCAGATGCCACGAGTCGTCGCGTCAGTCGCTCTGGTAGCCAAAATGGATTGTCTTCTTCCTGCAGAAAAACACAAACCACTCCCCTGGATCTTATTAAAATAGGATCCGGGCCTTTCCATTGTCCGGTCAAGACATCCTTCCATTTGACCATCTCTTTTGGCCTGTCAGGCTCTAAACAGTGACGGTCAGCTGCCATGTGGCCTTGACTGTCCAGATTTTAAAAATTAAGGGTAAAAAGTGCTATAGAAACGGTGACTCGTGGCACTGAGGGGAGAGCCTCCTCGACTCCCCCTTTTTGTTTTATTAGATAAGACTTAAGAGTGTGATGAGCCTGTTCTATAATGTCTTGTCCTTGAGCGTTATAAGGGAGACCCGTCAGATGGGTCACCTCCATTTGGCGACAAAATTGTCCAGACTTTTGAGAAGTGTAAGCTTGTTAAATTAAACTGTGTTTGTATTGCCAAAGGGCTGTTGTGAGCACATGAGTAGCAATAATGCAAACAGACAACAAATGATCACAGTCTATATACTGTATCTGTTGATAACTAACAGCTTACTCTACTCTCAGCAAAGCTGTTCCTCCTTCATCAGTTAATTGTCAAGGGGAATTAGGACTTGCATCTCCCTTGAGAATACTAAACAGAGGTTTATGTTCTCCTATGGTAAGCTGAAGATGAGGTTTTAGCCAATTAATATCTGTTAACAACTTTTGAGAAGCATTAAAAGTAAACCATTTTTTTGTATGTACACCTCCAAGCCAGAAGATGGCACTAGATCCCACTACAAATGGTTGTGAGCCACCATGTGGTTGTTGGGAATCGAACTCTAATATTTTTAGTTGTGAGTCTAGCCTTTAACGGCGAAACCATCTCTCTAGCCCCAATTATCCATTCTTATTGGAATTTTCTGTGTCACAATCTGCTTAAGATATAACTAAGTTCCCAAATACTGAAAAGATATTGTCTTTGAATCTTTTCTGGAGTGATAAGCACTCTAAAATTTAAAGCTCATTGTATTAGGGCAAAGGCGTACAGAAAAACTCCTTTAGAGAGATCAGCTAACAAAATATACAATGAATAATATACACTGAGAGATTTAAATGTTTAACTTTTGTATTAAAGCAACAACAAATTTTTTTTAGGCCATTAATCATTCTTTGAGGCAAGCTTTTTTAATGAATGGCTTCATGGGCTCTCAAAAATCACAAGCAAATTCACTTAATGCAAACCTCTCACCTTTACCAGGAGGTAAAGGAACTGTATAAAACAATCTTCTAAATCTATAATAATTTTATATGCATTTACTTGAATGGCAGCTGGAGTAGGCAAGTCAGGCTGCAGTGTCCCATTAGTTTTATAAATCTTAAGTTTGAACTTGTTTTGGATTAATTGAATAACCAATTTCTTTTAGCTGAGTGAGAATATCAGATAAAAGCCAATCTTGTCTTCTCTTACTCTAGAGCAATTCTTTTGTTAACAGGCACAGCTATAATCCCATGGAGGGAAACAGGCACAATTTTAATTCCTCCAGCATAATCATTATCTCTAACTCCTGGCCCATAAACTGTTTTGAATTTCTTTTGAGTCTGAGGCTGACACCTCCCTAAGGAACAAACAAGGCAATAAACAAATTCTAGAAAACACCCTTCTAGAGGCAGGTCAGGACAAAATGAATGTCTGAAATACAAGCTCATGCCTTGACCACTCTGTATATAGCCTTAATATAAATGTAAATGTTTTTAATCTTGGCCTATATCCTGAGGCCTGGCCCAAAGATTATCCTTCCTGCACCAAGGACAAGTTTCTGTCAAGTAACCTTGGTCACCTGACTGTTGTTCAAGCCTTTGTTCTAGGGACAGTCATTTTTAAAAACTATCTAAATTTCTACATATAAAACATCTTTTACCTTTACGGTTCTGTGTAAGCTATGGCCAGACCCTGATTGTATGAGGGCACAATTTCATCGCAAAGACGAATGTATCTAAGTCTGTTTGTATGGTCTGAGAGCTGTGTAGGCAGTTCAACCTGATTAGCATCACACTGACCTTCTCCTACAAGCATGTTAAGATCCCAGTCTGCATTGTCTTTCTGAGCATTCATCATGGCACTATGATTTTTACTAGTGTTACTCCAATCTGAGCTCCAAATCAAGTAATCTTCTCCTGACAAAATAGGCAACTCTCTTCTATCCTCTTCTCAACCATAAACATGGATGAGTCAAAGAATTCCAAACTCACAATTGAACTGCCAACTGTAGCCAATGGAATACTGGCAGTTTAACTATAATTTTGAGTTTCTTTTGCAACATTAGAGTATAACCATAATTTTGAGAAGCAAAACCAGAAGCAATGTAAAAATCTATTTTTTCTAAAATCAACACCAAGTAGATTACCTTCATGTTACAAAGTTTTGTTGCCAATTCTTATATGAATGCATGAAGCAGCTTTTAATCTCATTGAAGAGATTCTGTTTTAAAATCTTACTTTTTATACACCTGGTTTCTGAATGACTCTAACCCTGAGTTAGTTTTACGCCAACTTTCCGTTACCAAAGTTGTAAATTTCTAATCACACCCAATAATTTAAGCCAATAATCTATAACCAAGACATGTAGAACATTTTCATACTTTTAAAACCAATTAGAAACAAAATGAAATGGCTACATATCTTATTTTTAGATCAAACAAAATTTGTTGCTTTTTCTAGCTGTAATTTCAAGAGAAAAGCACCTTGTCACCGAGATTTTTCTAGGACAAAACAACTCTTAGCTTCCTTATAAAACCCAAAAAGCTACTGGTCTCTTTTAAAAGCAGCTTATGCCAACATCAATTCCTTGAAAGGCTTTTTCAGCTCAGCTCAACTCTTAGCTACAGGTGTAGGGTAGCTTATTAGCCTCTGCTGTGTATATTAAGACTGTCTTTAAAACAAAGTTAAACTAGACCAAGGGTTGGATCAAGCAGTTTTAACGATCTTTTCTTTTGAACATGCAACATAGAACATACATTTAGACAATGAAACAAAGAACAAACAATTGACACACGTGGACATTGGCACGCCAAGGACAGACAACAAAGAAGGACATCTAGGAGCTAAATAAAGAGAAATTCAGGACGTCTCCCGAATTTCTTTCTTTTTCTAGATGAGCTCTGAAATAGCCTTTTCATTCCTTTTTGTTGACACAGCTCAGAGAGAGGACAACTGTTTTTCTAAAACCCTTTCTCTCTCTCTCATATTCAAGATGTAACTTTTTATCTCGTTCATTGGAGATGTAGCAGGCAGCTATTGTAGCACCTCAGTACCCTGTTTTCTTAGTTTTCCAATTCTTTCTAACCCTGTTCTTTCCTTTCTGGTATCTTTCCTCCTCATCTGTCTCTTCGTCTAAGTCCTCCAACTCGGAGGAAGTTAGCTCCTCCGACTCAGAGCTACCCAGCCCCGAGGCCTCCAGTTCCTTTACCGGATAAAGAGGTTTCTTTCTGAGGCTTCTTTTCCCTTCATCTCTCCCAAGGGCGTCTTTCCCCTTACCTCTTACTTCCGCGGACTGAACGTCTTTGGAAGGGTCTGTTTCCTTAGGCATGTCTTCTTTCTGAGCTCCCTTTTTTTTCTGAGCTCCTAAGCGCTTATCCTGTTCTGTTTCTGACAAGCTGCCCTGTAATTCGTCTAGCACTTCCTGGCCCACCGATACAGTCGAGCGGCTTTTCTCATCCTGCAAAACCAGAAGGAAGAGAACGAGTGCCGCCTGGGGAGGAAGACGAAATAGATCAAGGCGACTAGCTGTGGCCCGTGTGTAATTGTCTCGCCAGCAAGACGCACTCGGGCATCAGGATCCTTCCGCAGCAAACGTTTATTCCAATGAAAAGGAGGAAAGACCCCGGGCCCAGAAAAGGCACTGTTTATATACCCTTGGAGTGGCGTGTTCACTTCTGATTGGCTGCTTACTCGTTACCTGCCAAAACGCCCCGGGATGGGCTGTGACTTAGCACGCTTTTACAATAGCACATGCATGGTTTACTTGTTTACTTGGAGGAGCACCAGATGCCAGTGCCATCTTGTAATGGCGAATGCTGTCACCACAAGCCGTGGCTTTCCATAAATATAGATACCCCCACAAAGCCAGGCCCAAACATAAATACGATGAATAACAATTTACATCCAGGGAAGAGAAATCTCTCTGAGAATCCCCTTCTTTTTCCCTTCCAGGTAAAAATGAATCACCCGTGATGTCTGCTGTTAGAAGTTCTAATCCAGATGTTGGCCTCCGAACTTATACTACTCAGACCTTTGAAGGGCCACTGACAAGAACATCAAACAACTAGAGACTGACATCGTAATCTGAAGTAATCCCTCCTTTCGCTGTCTGAAGAGACCTCCTAAAATTGCAAAGATCCTTATTGGACTTGATTTACTCTAGTACAATAGAAAAGGCTGTGTACAGCTCTTGATTGTGTACAACCCTCAAAGAAGAAGGTTGTCTTTACATAGACAAGACAAGGAGGGTTAAAAAGAGCATGAAATAGGTAGTGAAGGCCCTGAGAAAAATCAGAGAGAGAAAGAGACAGATGAATGCTGGTACAAGAATTGGTTTGCAGCCTCTCCAAGGTTGTCAACCCTATTTCCTTCCATCTTGGGACCATTATTTGGGTTCTTTTTGCTTTTTTCTGCTGGTCCCTGGGCCGCAAATAGGTGGACTAACTCTGTGATACAACAGATAAATAATGTGGTAGCAAAGCCTATTCAGTAATATTATCATAAGTTAGCTATGGAGGACCACGAGACTCAAGATGAGGTTGTTACTTTATACAGGATGCTCCCAAAACCCATCTCCACCCAACCTAAAAGGGGGGACTTCTGCCCCTAGACCAAGCAGAGAGAGGCCACCCAGAACCCCCTCTGACAGGTGATCTGAATTCTTTCTTAGGCTGCGAGGCTAAGCACTGCAAGGGAATATAAATAAAAGATAAAAATATCTATCTGGGTTCCCTGAGATACAAGCCTGACTGCATAGGGGTTGATGTCAAAAGTATCTCCTCTCAAGGAAAAAGACATTGGGACGGGTATGGCCCTCATGCCTCACTGGACAAGGACATGGGGACTGGAGCCATTACAAGGTCCCCTTCAAGTACTGGAGGTCAGGCCTCTATCCCTGCCTTTGCAAGTTTAGAATTGCCACAGCCCTTCTATACTTAGAGAAGGGAGGAGATCAGGGGCAGTCCTGCTTACACACTGAATGTCTAAAATCATCCATAGGCCTAAAATCAGCAATAGGCCTGTCATACATGTATACAAACACCAAGTCTTGGGTCTCAGTGGAAAAACATTGAAACAGATGGCTATAAGCTAATGTCAACAGGCAGCTTTTGTGGAAATTTATAAGCCTGAGTAGTCAGTCATAGACCTTGTAAATAGGTAGCCTTGGCAGACAATACCAACTTAGGTAAGAACAAGAGAGTCATAGGCAGAGTCATAGTGAATTGTCCCCTGAACCTTTACCTAGCCGATACCCGGTTCTGAAGATATCTGTATTCCCCCTGAACACCCACACTCCAGTGTCATTCCCTTCCCCATATCCTGCCTTTCTCTGTTTATAACCCCTGTGTGAATTAATTACGATTTGAGGGAAAAAAAAAGCAATGTAATCATGAGGTTATTGTGATGTTTAAATATGTCTTATATAATAAAACTATTTTTAAACCTCTTAAAAAAATATCTGTAACTCCAGCAAAAAAAAAAAAAAAGTCAATGTTTGATTCTCCAACAAGTCTAAATTTTTTTCAAATTTTAGTATAAAACATTTTTAGTACATGTTTTATGTGAATCTGTTGAGAATTGTTCAGGCCCTGTCCCTTGGTAAGGTTTGATTGTGTATTTCAGATTGTGAGCTCTTACAAAGCTTACAAATTATAACTACTAACTTAGTTGACTTCATTTAAATTACTATCATTGCAACACTGGAAAGGGACGTTGAGAAGTCATTCAAGCATCTATCTCAACACCTAACTTCACTGTCCCTGACAAAAGTGCATGCATTCTACTTTCAGGACTATGTCATAAAGGAAATTCTCATAAATTAATGACAAACATAGTTCTAGAAAGCAGAGCACTAAAGATGTCACTCTTGACTTAACCAATCAAATTATTACTGATCCCACCTGCACCTCTCTGACTCTACCTGCTTCTTCTTTGCAAATCAGAATTATCATACACTTTTGAAGATATACACATGTCTCCTCATAGTTTTTTCCCTAACCAAAAGTCACAGAAGAGCCCAGGCAAACACAGTGGCATAGAAGGTAAGTGAGCTTTGAGTAAACAATAACTCTAATGCCAAGTTATTCCTTCAAATAGAAGTCTGTAAAGGCTGCAGCATGTGGGCATATACAGATGCATTCTGCTACACGTGAGCAAACACTGATAAAGACTTTCCCTCCTGTAAGTTTATGTGGTCTTTCCCTGTGGCCTTCTCCTGCTGCACACATCACTCATTAGATTATAAAAACCATTAATGTCAAGGAGCAGAACAAAATGAATTCACTAAGGAACTGCTATTAGCATATCAAGCAGCTATTTCTCACTAAATATTCTTGACAGCTCTCATTACAGTTGATGGATGAGCTTTATATGTAGTAGTAGTTTTCGAGGAAAATAAAATCCTTAAGTGCACTGTCATGCGTGGCTGAGGAACTGGATAGCTTTGTTCGGCAGTTTATACTTCTGATTTTAATGAAAAATGTTATAAAACACACAGGTAAGTTAATGCCAGAGTCAAAATTTTGTTAGACCCTGAAAGTATAATTTATGATCTAATATCCCAAGAGTTAAGATACATTATGGCTAGTTTTCCAAATAATCTACTAACAAGAATACACCATAAACTGATTGCATCATTATATGGAGAACTCCACACAAACAAGGGAAATAAAATGCAAAAATATTATGTTAACTGCTTTAAAAATACCATAAGCCTTAAGAGATATCAAATGAGAAAGGAAATAATAATCTTAAAAGAAATTTGTAGGTTCGAAGAACGTAAATATGTTATAAAAAATTAAGTATCTTCAAAACCACACTTCAAAACCTAGAGCAAAATTTAACCTAGACTGCAGATTTATTTTGTCTTTACAGTGTATTTTCAACCATTAAATTAATATTACCATTTAAAAAGTAAAGGAAGGCTAGGAAGATATCAGGAGAAAAAGTCATTACTGTGTACACTTTACATCCTGGGTTCAGATGCCCAGAACCCAGGAGTAAAGAAAATAGAAACATTAGAATTAATTTCTCCTTTTGAATTAACTTTCTTATCTCCATAAATAAAAATGTAAATATAATTTGCTTATTTTCTTTGGAAAATTGTCAGGAGTAAATTATTTAGGGATAGTATCTAATACTTTATGAATTACTTTCATTTTTACTTTTTTTCATTTCCAACTGCATAACTCAGAATATTTAGTGATTTCCAGTTTTCATATTAAAAATCCAATAATGAATTGGTGTATTATATAATAAAAGTAGCTTCTATTACCCAGTATCTGAACATCTAGGATTAATTTTATTTGTGTAACCAACAGAATATTAATTATTTTGATATTTTACTCAAATTTGATGATCTTCATTTGTGACTTCATCTTATACTAACAATAACCTGACACACTTACCCTCCTGTCTGACATTCATAGAGCTGCTTTTTACTCTGTGTATGATTTTCCTCTTAGTTTCTTTTTTGCTGAAACTTTCTCACAAATGCAATCCTTCATTATTCATTCATCAAGTGCAAATGAATGACATGCAGATGACAAGAGAGGAGTTAAAAACACACTTGAGATATTCTTCCTGCTCCCGGGAACATGACATGTGCACACAGGTTACTCTAATGCGAGACCTAAACCATTAAAGGCATGAGAGGAGTCTAGGAGTTCATTCAGGGAGGAATCAGTTCAGACAGCAGGAAGTTGGATCACAGCAGGTGTTCTTCTGCTTCATTCAAAGGCTCTGTTCTTCTGTGACCCTACAAAATCCCTCTTCTGTGTGGGCTTCACTCCTCTGTGCCTTGAAATAGGAATTCTACCAGTGTGCCTAGTTGAGGTTACTAAAAGAAAATATTGGATGTAAACATACAAATCTTACCGTAGTTCTCATTTTGAACAAGGCTGTATTATTTTTATTTAAATAATTTATTTTTTCTCAAATCGTAATTGATTCACACAGAGGTTATAAACACAGAAAGGCAGGATGTGGGGAAGGGGATGACACTGGAGTGTGGGTGTTCAGGAGAAATACAGATATCTTTCAGAACGGGGTATCAGCTGGGTGAAGGTTCAGGGGACAAATCACTATGACTCTGCCTATGACTCTCTTGTTCTTACCTAAGTAAGATTTCTTCAGACTAGTGATGTCAGTCTCTAGCTGTTTGATGTTCTTGTCAGTGACCCTTCAAAGGTCTGAGTAATATAAGTTTGGAGGCCAACATCTGGATTAGAACTTCTAACAGCAGACATCAAGGGTGATTCATTTTTACCTAGAAAGGAAAAAGAAGGGAATTCTCAGGACTGTATTTTTCTTAAATGAGAAATATTTGTATGGACTTCCTGTTAATATAGAATTAGGTAAAAGTTCTGGACAAGCAATATGTCTCAGTTTCCCTATCAAATGTTACATGAAATTTATTAGTCTTCTTTTCCAACATGTACAAAACGTAACCAAGAAGTTAAACATCATGCTGCAAGCTGAACCTGTTGAGCCCTGGCCGGCATCCTGGCTGCTTGGAAAGTAGGCAAGTAGGGTCACAGGTTTGAGGTCTGAGAATTATAGTGTATTCCAGGCTATTGCCAGCAAATAAGAAAAATTACACTTATCTCCTTTTTATTTCTTTTTCTTTTCTTGTTTTTTTTTAATGCTTACAGATGCATGGTGAATTTTTACAGCTGTCCTTTCCTGAGAGTTGCTTTCATTAAATTCATGGATAACATCAGATGATCTCTATATACTAGACACGACTAGGAGAAAAGATGTGAAGATGCTTGGGACCATCTGTTGTTTTTCTTGGTGCTGACAGTTCTAAAAATCCCCACTTGACAGGCCTTGACCTGTGGATTTCTCAATGTCACACACATGTGCATGCCGTTGGTGGAGTGTAGGTGACCATGTTGTGAGCATGGAGAGCTTCTCAGATGCTTCATCATCAATTTCTACTGGAACAATTCATTGGAGTTTAAGGTCCAAAGGCTTTGGTAGTGATTCAAGTTTGACTTTCTTCAATGCACATCATCAGTTTGTGACTCTCTCCAATGTATGCCAGTTTGCTGTCATTTCATTGTCCACAAAGACTTGATGGTGTTTCTTAAGAGAAAGTGAAAATGAAATGATTGTTCATAAGAACATGTCTCTGTGATGTGCTGATCCTAACTGAGCAGCTTGAAATCAGTAGAAGTGTTATATCTGTATTCTGGATCCTTGCAAGTTCTACCAACAGAATTCTGTCAAGAAAAGTTGATTTTAAAATGTTATATTCTGGAAGTCTAAACAAAGGAAAAAGAGAGTCCATGAAGACAGGAGGAATATAGTGTGTTTGAGGCTATCTGTATAGTGAGTTTGGGTCTTAAGAAAATGGAGGGGGCAATATTTTTAAGATACTGGATTAAGGTAATCATATTTATAATTGCTATATAAAACAAAATACTTGACAGTAATTTGCTATAAAATGTTGGATTTTCCTTGCTTTAACGGATTTTAAAGACAACTTGATGGACTCTTTTCACCTGAGCAATTTCAAATGTCCTCAGTACTTTTGCTTTTTATGCTTCAGAATCCATGGCAAACTTATTTGCCAACTTAATAAAAATAAAGCAAGGAAAATAAACCAGTGGGAAGATTTTTAGCTTAATGCAATATGTTTAAAGCATTATATCAGCAGTTGCCATGCACATGTGGTGGCTTATTCAGCTGTGCTCACAAATCTTAAGAGTCTAGGAAACTGAAAAGAAATTGTATACTGCTGGTAGTTATCTATACACAGATAAATGAGCTTCTCTCTCTCTCTCTCTCTCTCTCTCTCTCTCTGTAAACTAATCACTCTGGAACTGATTGCTGGAACATGTAGTCTATAGGTAATTCACTCACTTATACATAACTTTTCCTGTGGTTTGGGTAATAATTTCATTCCATGTCTTATAGATGTCACCAATACCTGTTATTGTACCCTGAAACAAGTATGTGCCCAATACTGGGTAGTGATAATAACAGATAAAAATTAGCTCACCCTGTCTTGTTCTTAAAGCCAATCTAAAGCACTGGCAGGCGAAATGAAATCTCAAGAAGAACTGTAGCAATATTTCCACACCATTTTATTGACAATGAAGCACACCAATCTGTTTAATAGACTCCCTCTCCTAACCCTTAACCTCACATTGTCTTTCTTCTTTTGGTATTAACATTATGTCAATAGATTTTCACTTTATTTCCTATAGGTAGTGCAATATCAATAATATGCATGGCTGCGATTGTACAAGAAGAGAGTAGAGTATAATTGTCTCTGATTAGGACACAGAATTGTGTCACATTGGCTGAAGAAATATAAATATGTTTCTAAATCCTTAAACTTCATTACCTACAAAGCTGTTCTTCTCATTAAACTCAGTGATATAATGTGATTTATCTAAAGTGTCTGGTGCTAAATGTATCATATGCTAAACTAATACTCTTTCTTTTTAATCTTCCTTCTAATGACTGACCCCCAATATAGAAATGTTAAAATAATATACATACGTATGTATGCTCAATAATGAATGAATAGATTTCAAAGTCACTCACTATCCTTACATTGAATGTTCAACCTGCTCAAAACTCTTATTCTATGTGTTATAACTTAGAACAGCGAAAAATCTGTGACATGTGACCTGCCTCAGTCTAACCCCCATTTTGTATCTCAACCAACTGAGTGTTCTTAATATTTCTTCCACCTCCTTACTCCTGCAACCTCACAGTTTAGATGCAATTTTCTACAACTCTGAAAATAATCAGTCAGACAGCATAACTCTTGAGATAAAAAAACATATATTTTGTTTGCTCAGATCATTTGTAATATCCAAGTTTATTTAATGAACACATAATGATTATTATATAATTCGATATGTATGTATAATGAAACATGTTTCTATCCTAATTAAAGAAGCTAAAGTTTTTATTCTGTGGGTCATAATGTTTAATCATTTTTCAAAGATAAAATTTTGACATTCAATTAAGGAAAGTAAAACAGACACAAAAGCATATAATAAATTCAGTAGCTATTTTTCCTAACCAAATCATGATATCAAATTTCACATGGGACATATGTCTATAACAGAGACACAAATACATAAATGTACAGTGCATTTTCTAGTGCTTTCAGATCAAAGAATGTATTGGACAACCAAAGAGGTCCCAGTCTTTTCAAGTTTAGCTGAATTTAACTAGATCTGCTTTCTTCTGGTTCTTTATTTAAAGACTTCTCTCAAGCCTGGTCCTCTAAGGCAGACTTGTATGAGGTTCATGGGGTATCAGTACATTAGTCTCAATCTCCTCTGAGATACCATTATATTCATTTTAGCTCCATAGCAACTCTCTCCTGTGTGCCTAAGACACCAAGTAACTATCACTTACTGAGCTATTAGAATAAAGGCTTTCCAACATCCTCCAGTGCAGACCTGGAAAGAAGCCCAGAAGGCTGGAGGGCTTACCTGTCTGACTAAGTCCTACAATCTATCAATTAAGCAGAGTGTTTTATGTCACTAATGCTCAGTGGAATTTAATTCTTCTGTCTAGCTTCTCTATACTGCAGTCTGTATCTTCTGGTTTCTTGCTACTAAGGCCATTTGTTGCTGGGTTGTCTGTTTCTTCCCCTTGAGTAGTGCTATAATTAATGGATTCTATTGTTTCCCAGAGTCACTGTGTTGATTGACACTTAATCATTTTTACTGTGAGTTCTAAGGATAAAAAAGATCTAGAAATGTTATTAAATTTCTATGACTCTAGACTACTGCAGAGTGTCACAAACAGTTTGAGAAGTTTAATGACAGCAGGTGGTGCATATCTTTATAGTAACTAGAAGGCAAAGGCAAATATTTCAGGAATTAATTCATCTGAAGGCTGCATACAAAGAACACTCAGGAACTTTTCAAATACAATTGCACAAATATTATTCAGATCAAATTTTGTCACAGGCAAGAACATGAAAGAAGGTATGAAAATGCTGTTTGAATAACAGCTTCCCCAAGAAAATCATCACTGCATTGATGTGCAGAAGGACTTGGGACATGGCTACAAAAATACCTGGAAACAAAATTAAATGTAAATAATCAGAATTCCATCAAACTAAGAAGTTTCTGTGTAATGTAGGAAGAAAGCAATTCACTGAAGAGACAGTATGTGGAAGAATTCTTAGAAACAGTGTATATAACAAGGGGTTATTATCCAAAATACACAACAACTCAGACAATTCAATAGGGGAAAGAAAATATTCTGATTTAAAACAGGACAATGATTAGAATAGATGTCTCATTAAAAAGACATGAAGACATGACATGTGAAACACATAATATAACATGGAAATTTAAAACAAAATCACCACAAGACACCTTCAGCACAGCTGTTACCAAGGACAAAACATAAGAAGTGGGGGAGAGGCATTCAGAACAAACCCCTTCAGATGTTGATGCTCTCCAGTTCCTTGCATTCTCAATAGCCAAGATACAGAATCAATCTAAGTATATTCTAATAGACAAATGCTTTTTAAAAATTGTTGTACTGTCTGAAACAGAGGTTAGAATAATGTTTACCAGAGTCTGGAGTAAAAATGGATTATGAAAATGGGAATCTTGGCACACACACACACACACACACACACATATACACACACAGTATATAAATATATGTATATATATATATATATATATATATATATATACACTTGTAAAAGAACTAACGTCAAAAAATTCTATTATGAAACACTTCAACATGGGCATAAAATATTTTATTCTTGAAAATCCTGATAAATTGCAAGTAAATTTTTCATAGCACAAAATATAAACTATGCAGTATAATTCACATTAATTAGCTCCATTTTAATAGTTCACAATGTACAAATACGTTAAAACAACATATATTAAATACATTTTCATCAAGTAAAATCTTAATTTAGAAATATCTAATGTATGAATATTTGATAGTTTTATTAGTCGTATGTATGTATGTATGTATGTATGTATATGGTAATCTATTCTATTAGAATGGCATAATAGCATACAGGACAGATATTGCAACACTGGCTGTTTCACAACAGAAAAGAATTCCTGAGTTCTTCAGTGTACAAGGCTGAATGTCTCAGAGCCTTGATTTGATGCTGGAGTTCTGGAAGACTTCTGGAGAGCTGTTGCTGTCCAATCTATATTGGAATCATAATGAAGTAACTTCTAATACAGGCAAAAAGACTATTAAACAAGATAGATGAACCCATTCCCCTCAAAGAACATCCCAAAAATGTGATTGCACTAGCTCTAGGTATATGGCTAGGTATTCAATATCAGGCACTGAGTGGGTTCTTAGTATAATTAGAGAGCTATTGGTTACTGTCAAGGTATACATGCCACTGCTGTATCCTTAGGTATTATGCCATGCTGGAAACCATTATAGAATCACAACCAATAAAAATGGAGATTTATGGTTTCCAGTTTCCATCTGTGCCCTGTAGTTTACCCTGTGCTATAGCCCTCCACACCTCAATCTCACCCAGAGAAAGATTGTCCCTGAGGAGTGTCGATACACCCAAGTTTACAAGTGAAACCACCACTACCACCCCTATACCTTGGTGTTGGGAGCCGCGGCAGGTGCTGGCAAAGTCCGCCATCGCTAGGTGGCGCTGTCAGCCATAATTCTTCCTAGTAAACAAATAAATTGCGCATGTGCCATGGTGAAAGCCCGCCAAAGTTAAAGCCCATCCCACGGCATTTGGCGCGCAACGAGTAAGCAGCCAATCAGAGGTGAATACACCGCTCTAGGGTATATAGGGGTGCTTTCCCAGGGCTGGGGGTCTTCTTCCACCATTTTGGTTTTTGGGAATAAACGTGTTTCTACGGAAGGATTCTGGTGTGTGTGTGTGTGTGTGTGTTCTTGCCGGTGAGACCACTACGCGCGCGCGTCACACCTTGGCCTAAGTGGAACACATCCAGGGCTCAGTTGACCCAGAAACTGCAGTGTAGCCAGGGACAAAATCCTTCCAGTTTTCATCTGTGCCTGAGATTTGACCATGTGCTTCAAGCCCTCCGCATTTCAATCCTGCCCAGAGGAAGCTTGTCCCCCAGGAGTGTTGACATACCCAAGCTCACAGGCAAGACTATTCTTACATCCGGATACCTGGCTAAATTGAGACCCAGTGGACACAAGAAGCACAGCACAACCAGGGACACGATCCTTACAGGTTCCATCTCCTCTATGGACCTGACCCTGTAGCACAGCCCTCTGCACCCCAATCCCACACAGCGAAAGCTTAAACCCATAGCAGTGCTGACACACCCAGGCTCATAGACTCACAGGAGGGATAAGCTCCCTTCCAAAACAGCGAAGCCAGCTATCAACAGAACTTACCAAATAGCTACAGGCAAGCACAAAAGCAGAAGCAACAGAAATTAATGAATCTTGACATCATCAGAATCAAGTATCCCACCACAGTAAGTCCTGGATATCCCAAAACACCTGAAAAGGAAGATTCTGATCTTAAATTACATCTTATCACCATTATAGAGGACTTTAAAAAGGACATAAATAACTCCCTTAAAAAAAATACAGAACACAAGTAAACAAGCAGAAGCCCTTAAAGAGGAAACACATAAATCCCTTAAAGAATTACAGGAAAACAAAAACAAACAGGTGATTGAGTTGAACAAAACCATCAAGGATGTAAAAATGGAAGTAGAAACAATAAAAAAAAAATCACAAAGGGAGACTACCCTGGAGATAGAAAACCTAGGAAAGAGATCAGGAGTCATGGAAGCAAGCATCACCAACAGAATACAAGAGATAGAAAAGAAGATCTCAGGTGCAGAAAATATCATAGAAAACATTGACACAACAATCAAAGAAACTGCAAAATGTAAAAAGCTCCTAACCCAAAATCCTGATGCAGGAGCATAACTTTCAGGAAATCTAGGATACAATGAGAAGAACAAACCCAAGAATAATAGCTATAGAAGAGAGTGAATATTCTTAACTTAAAGAGCCAGTAAATATCTTCAAAAAATTATGGAAGAAAACTTCCCTAACCTAAAGAAAGAGATCTATGTCACAAATGCAAGAACACTCACATTTTTAAGAAATGTTATTAAAGCTCAAAGCACACATTGAACCTCACACAATAATAGTGGGAGACCTCAGCACCCCTCTTCTCACCAATGGATAGAACATGGAATAAGAAACTAAACAGGGAAAGAGTAAAATTAACAGAAGTTATGAACCAAGTAGATTTCACAGATATCTATAGGACATTTCATCCTAAAACAAAAGAATATACCTCCTTCTCAGCACCTCATGGTACCTTCTCCAAAATTAACCATATAATCAAACACAAAACAAGCCTCAAACAGTACAGGAAGATTGAAATAACCACATGCATCCTATCAGATCACCACAAACTAAGGCTGGTATTCAATAACAACAAAAACAACAAAAACAACAGGAAACCCACATACACATGGAAACTGAACAATTCTCTACTAAATGACTTGGTCCAAAAAGAAATAAAGCAAGAAATTAAAGATTTTTTAGAATTTAATGGAAATGAAGGGGCAACATACCAAAACTTGTGGGACACAATAATAGCAGTGCTAAGAGGAAAAGTCATAGCTCAGATTGCCTCCAAAAAGAAACTGGAGAGAACATACAATACACAAAGACTCAACAAAACCAGAAGCTGGTTGTTTGAGAAAATCACCAAGATAGATAAACCCTTAGCCAGACAAACCAAAGGGTACAGAGACATTATCCAAATTAAGAAAATTAAGAATGAAAAGGGTTACATGATAACAGGAACTGAAGAAATTAAAAAAAAAAGATCAGATCCAACTACAAAAGCCTATATTCAACAAAACAGGAAAATCTAGATGAAATGATTTTCTAGACAGGTACCAGGTACCAAAGTTAAATCAGGATCAGATAAACCATCTAAACAGTCCCATAATGCAAAAGAAATAGAAGCAGTCATTAAAATCTCCCAACCAAATAAAGCCCAGGACTAGATAGTTTTAGTGCAGAATTCTATCAGACCTTCAAAGAAGACCTAGTATCAATACTCTTTAAACCATTCCATGAAATAGAAACAGAAGAAGCACTACCTAATTTGTTCTATGAAGCCACAATTATGCTTACACCTAAATTACACAAAGACCCAACTATGAAAGAGAACTTCAGGCCAATTTTCTTTATGAATATCGATGAAAAATACTCAATAAAATTCTCACAAATGGAATCCTAGAACACATCAAAATGATCATCCATCATGATTAAGTAGGCTTGACCCCAGAGATGCAGAGTTGGTTCAATATATGGAAATCCATCAATGTAACCCATTATATAAACAAACTCAAAGACAAAATTCCCATGATTAATTCATTAGATGCTGGAACAGCATTTGACAATATACAATACCCTGTCATGTTAAAAGTTTTGGAAAGGTCAGAAATTCAAGGCCCATACCTAAACATAATAAAAGCAATATACAGTAAACCAATAGGCAACATCAAACTAAATGGAGAGAAACTTGAAGCAATCCCACTAAAATCAGGAACTAGACAAGGTTGCCTACTCTCTCTTTATCTATTCAATATAGTACTCAAAGTTCAAGCCAGAGCAACAAAAGAAGGTCAAAGGGATACAAATTGGATGGGGAGAAATCAAGATATTACTATTTGCAGATGATATGATAGTATACTTAAGTGACCCCAAAAATTCCACCAGAAAACTCCTACAGCTGATAACTCCAGCAAAGTGGCTGGATATAAAATTAATGCAAGGGCTGGAGAGGTGGCTCAGCGGTTGAGAGCACTGACTGCTCTTCCAGAGATCCTGAGTTCAATTCCCAGCAACCACATGGTGGCTCCCAACCATCTGTAATGGGGTCTGATGCCCTCTTCTGGTGTGTCTGAAGAGAACAATGGTGTATTCATATACATAAAATAAATAAATACATATAAAATTAATGCAAACAATCAGCAGCCTTCCTCTACTCGAAGGGTAAACAGGCTGAGAAATAAATTAGTGAAATGATATCTTTCACAATAGTCACAAATAATATAAAATATCTTGTTGTGACTCTAACCAAGCAAAGGAAAGATATATATGACAAGACCTTCAACAGCCTGAGCCATTGGTATTCTGTTCAGGAAATTTTCTCCAGTGCCTATGTGTTTGAGGTTCTTTTCCACTTCAAATAACATAGACAAGATAATCCTGTATATGCATAGCAGCATAGTTGATTCTAGAGGTGTTCAAGTTGATGAGCAAGATTAGATATCACGATAACGTATATATACTTCAAATATATATTTTTTTAGAACTAAAATTAATAAAAAGCAACTGAAGACCTGGCCCAGTAGTTAAGAACCCAAGATGATCTTCCAGAGGAACCAGGTTTAGTTTCCAGCAAGCATTGTTGGCTAAAAATCAGCCATAACTCAAGTTCTATTAGATCCAACACCTTCTTCTGTACCATTTTTGGCATATATATATATATGCAGGGAAACATTCATATGAACTGAGCCAAAATAAATAAAATTTTAAAAATCAAAAAGTAAAGCAAGGCAGTCCTGGCACATAATTCCAATCGCAGTTTGCACTTTCTCAGTTTCCAAAATTTTTGGAAACTCTTCATACCAAGCTAAGATCAGCTTACCTACGGATGTTTTCAGGTTGATATCCACTTTATAAACACTATATAGCTTTCTTGAGATATATTATAATTTACTAGAAAATATTTCTGTTGTCTAAATAACAAAACATAAGGTCATAACTATATAGCTTACATAGCAAGACAATATAGTCATTGCATGGACACCTTTTTGTTATTAAATTAATAAAATATGTATAGTATTTTCCTGAAAATCTACACCAAAGTATTGATTACTCATTTTAGTATTATATTTTTACATTTATATATTTGTGAGCATTTATGTGGGTATAAATGTCATTGGAGATACGTGAACATTAGTGGACAATTTGCGAGTTTGTTCTCCCTTCCAGCATGCTAATCCGTGTTATGAGGCTTGGCAGTGTACAAGGCATGAGGTCATTATGCTCACAGATAAGCATTAAGGAATCAAGGAATGCTAAAGATCCAGGGTTGTCTTCTCAATGGAGAAGAAGTACACCTGTTATCCACCAGGAATCTTAGAGTAGATCTTAACAGCCTGGTGATCTGTGCTATCTGTGGGGCCAGGGCATACTTGAATTGCTGCTGACTATTATGTTTGCGTTTCATAGACTCTTCCTTCCTAGATCCTTATCTTGGGCATTAGTAAGTTTGGCATTTACATATCAGACATAGAAAGGATATCATGAAATATGTCCCTTACATTTTGTGTATCTAATATAAGCTCTAAATATGCTAAAAGAATTAACTAACCTACCTTATAAAGCTATTTCTTGAGTTACCATAATTTTTACTTCATGGCAAACTTTCCAGACTTACCACAGAAATTTTAGTCTATGAGCAGATTAATCCAGGTGATTTCTGACCAATTTTTTGTAATGAATAGTATATTATGAGGAGGTTTCTGTTCCATATCCAATTCATCTGACCGTCAATGTTAGTGTTATAACCTTGACAAAAGGAGAATCATTTCAAGAATATATCATAGTACAAAAGTAGTTGTATGTAACCTAGAACTAAGGGTCAAATCATCTGAATGCAGCATTCAAGTCCTATTCAGTTGAAATAATTAGTTGCATTAATTGACATCATTAATTAACATTTAGTCCTGTCCATCATCTTTGGCAATAATTAGCATAGTTTCTCCAATGTAGTTCTTTTTACTCAAGCTTCCAAGTAGTCATTAAACCACAAAGAATTCCAAAAGCAGTGATAGTCCTAGCTTCACATGACATTGCTCTTTCAAGCAAAAGGTATAATTTAAATAAGATACAATACTATCCTTGCTTAGATTCTATTTCATGCCATTAATGAAATTAAATCTGTGTGTTCATTTTTCATCCTTAGCTATCATTACTTCTTTTCTTCATTTATTACTTAATTTATTCAAATATATCTACCTTCATAAGAAAAGAATGGGATGGAGAGAGGAACTAATAAGACTTGTTTTTTAATGGGGACTATTTAAAGAAAGAGTGTATAAAGAAAAGATACAGAGTAGAGGTAATATAAGAATGTTATCACTCTGCTTTTTACCAACAAGCAACAGCACATACATGTGGAACAAGTACATCATTTGGTAAGAGATTTCACGGAAATTTAGAAATTATGGAAATATTATTTCAAGAAATATTTTCTAAAAGATCTTAATCCTTAATATAGAACCACAGTTATATTTAAAACTTTTGTGAATGTTGAAGTGGTACTAATGTCAGGCCCCAGAGAACCCAGCAGATGAACCATAGGTATTAGCTTCCTGAACTGTTTATTCTGTCCATTGTCACTACTAAGATTCAACATTTTAAAAAATATTTTTACCATTTGTTCATGTTGGTGAATTTCCTATTTATATTGTGTTCATTTAAAATTTACTTATTATTTTCCTTTGTGTATTTTAAGAATTTCTCATATATTCTACATGTAAACATGCTACATTTCTTTTCTACTTTTTTAATGTATTTGAACTAGAATTACGTTACAATTACTGGGTAGAGTTTTTGTTTTAATGTAGCTTCAGTCTGTTTCTTTTCAGAAATTTATCTCTCTCTAGCATTCATGAAAACGTTTGTGTTTTTTAAAAAATAATAATTTAAATGTATTTGCCACTTAAAATATTTAAACCATTTGGACTTTATTTTTTTGTATGAAGTGCAATTAGAACATAAGTATATCTTAACCATGTGTAAAGCTGATTATACCTCTATAATTTATCAAATACCTGATAATATACCTACCAAATAAATTATTTACTAATATATAATGCCTAATTCATTATATGCATTCATTTTAGCATTAAAATTATCATATAATTCACCTCATCGTTATACTAGAATTGAATAACACATACCCAGCTTCACAAATGCTAAGATATCTGATTTCACGATAGAAATGCAACTTAATCATAGTCTGTAAACATGAGGGTTTATTTTGCAGAACTTAGTGGGATATAGTTAAAATTTTTACATCTATATTCATGATGACCTATATTACAATCTAAGTACATAAAAAATGTGCTGACTTCTTAAGTATTAAATAGTAATTTTAAGAAACTAAAACAGACTATTAGGACTCTTCAAAGTATTTGAGACTTAATTACTTAATAAGAATGCTCCATGATCCTATGTCTATTTAAATATGTATTTAAAGCCCTGCCATTTAAGTCATGGATAATAATAAAAAATTTAGTTTAATATTATCAATAATACAACATAATATAGGCTAATCAATTTATTCAACATTTATTAAAATTAAACCATTGAAATATTTTTAATGAATTTTTGCAGCCACAATAACCACTTAGTGTCATTTCTTCTACATTTATACTAAACAAAATTCTAAATAGTTTTTTATGTTATATATATTTAAAACAAATGTAAATTGAACATTATTCTCAGTGGTAATGGTTCCAAATATTTTATCTGAATTAAAATACATTTAATTTCACACTTTGCCAAAAAAATAAGGTGAATGTAATTTCCAGATTTATAAAATGAGTCACTGATGATCACTTAACGGAACTATTTCTAAGTAAAGTAGTGTAAACTAGTAAGCATTCTTTCTGATCTAGTCTTTACACAACAAGCCTCAGGTAGTGGGCTTGATCCAGAAAAAACTAACCTGACTGGACTAATGTTCTGAGATAAGAGCAATAAGATAGGTGCAGGTGGACTAGGATTCAGGCAACTCATCAGACTGGGATTGGGAACAAGATGAGTACTCCAGGTATACATATGATGCTGAATGTGGTAACAGCAATCAGACTGAAGCACCACCACCAAACTCCTGTCTCCATTACCCATGCACAGAATGGGCAACTGGGACCAAGCCTCAGTATATAAAAAGTTCTGAAAGTATTCTTAGTACAATGCTGTCATTAAGAAAATAAAAGCTCTAAGAGAATAATTTATTTTCATCACACATAACAAATTGCTTTATTCTACATGTTGCAAAGATGTTTTTACCAATTCACTTACTTACTTTTAGGGGATGACTGCATGTGTGTGTGCATGCAGGCATACGCACACATGTCTGTGCAAGTACATGTTCCTCTGTGTGTGTATGTGTGTGTGTGTGTGTGTGTGTGTGTGTGTGTGCTAGTATGAAACTCAGAGGAGAACATCATGGGAGTTGCATGTCCCAGGGCTAGAGATCAGGTCATGAACCTGAGCATCAAAAGTCAAGAGCCACTGACCCATCTCTATAGCATGCTAGTACATTTCTTACTGATGACAAAAACTTCTAACTAGATGAAGGGTATATACTAGTAATAAAATCTAAAATAGAGTTTATCTAGAAAGATGTGAATATAAAAGGGAAATACTCTGAATCCTGTCTTGTAGTGGCTATACAGCTTCAGAAAGTTGCTTACACTAATTACTTTCTTATAAGACCTCTTGAGAAACAAGTCTTCTGGATAAGTCATTTTATATCTTTTGATATCATCACATGGAGAAAATATAAATTCCATGGAACATCCAGTTTCATCCAGTCTGAAATATGATCTGCATCTAAAGAAAGATTAAAAGGCTGTGCACCTACACTATCTACAAAGACTTTTTTGTTCTTATTTCTTGTTTCCAATTTTTTTGGGAAGACTTCACAGTATTTCACGGAGAACACCTCACAGCCCCTGTTGTCTAAAGTACAGCATTTCATTTCAAGAAGCAATTCAATTAGTTCATCACCTTACCTGGTTTCAGTAACATTTGGAGATTCTACAAAATGTTATGTCTACATCATTACCATCTTCAAACACTACACTAGGCATTCAGCTTTGGTTATGATGACATCGAACCTGATCCTCTGAACATTATCTTTTACTCAGGTTCTTAGAAATTCATATTAATCTTGTGTTATCAGTAATTCAAATAATTTTAGATATTCACTTCAACTTATTGAGTTCAAGTTATAAAAAAGAAAATATGAGTATATGGCAATAAAATAATAAAATGAATGTGTTTGGATGTTATCCTCTGATCTTTTAAGGCTCCGAATTAAATATGAAGAAATAAGATACAATGATTTAAAATATGCTCCATAGCAAAGTGATCAACAATACTAGTTATAATGACATCTAAAAAATAATATTTATTCTATGAAATTACAAGTAATCAACTACACTGTGACCAAATCTACTCAGTATAAGCTATCAGTACATTCAAAATATAAAAACTATAAGTAGGAACAATTTACCAGCCATAGATTCTTTAATCATTAAATAAATGTCTATTCATCACTACTGAATTGAGATATATATGTATATACTCGGGGGGGGCACCTCCCTACATGGGAAAAATAATAATCTAAAACAGCAAATTTTATAAGATCGGCCAATTTAAAAAGAATCTTCAATATCTTGGAATAAAGGAAAATTGGCTGACAGGGCACAGCCTGTGAAAGCTAGGAACTTACCTACTAGAAGCATTTGTGTGTGTGTGTGTGTGTGTGTGTGTGTGTGTGTGTGTGTGTGTGTACCTGCGTGTTCGTCTGGGTCTTTCATGCATAGTAAGCAATGACAAAGGGAAAATACCCTGGAGATAAAAACCTAGAAAAGAGACAGGAGTCATAGATGCAAGCATCACCAATAGAATACAAGAGATAGAAGAGAAATTCTCAGGTGCAGATAATACCATAGAAAACATTGACACATTGATACATTGTCAAAGAAAATGTATCAAGAAAGATCAAGTAACATATAAAGGCAGACTTATCAGAATTACACCAAACTTCTCAACAGAAAGCCAGAAGAGCCTGGGCAGATGTCATACAGCAAATAAGAGAACACAAATGTCAGCCCAGGGTACTATACCCAGCAAAACTCTCAATTAACATAGATGGAGAAAACAAGATATTCCATAGTTCTAAGTGCCTACAAAAAGAAACTGGAGAGAGCATATACTAGCAGCTTGACAGCACACCTGAAATCCCTAGAACAAAAAGAAGCAAATGCACCCAAGAGGAGTAGATGGCAGGAAATAGTCAAACTCAGGGCTGAAATCAACCAAATAGAAACAAAATGCATTATAAAAAGAATCAACAAACCAGGAGCTGGTTTTTTGAGAAAATCAACAAGATAGATAAGTTTAGCCAGACTAACCAGAGGGCACAGAGACATTATCCAAGTTAATAAAATCAGAATTGAAAGGGGAGGGATAACATCAGAAACCAAAGAAATTCAAAACATCATGAGATCCTATTATAAAAGCCTATATTCAACAAAACCAGAAAATATGGACAAAATGGACAATTTTCTAGACAGATACCAGGTGTCAAAGTTAAATCAGGATCAGGAAAACCATCTAAACAGTTCCATAAACCTGAAAGAAATAGTAGAAGTGATTGAAAGTCTACAAAAAGAAAAAAACCCACAAAAAAAAACCCAGGACCAGATGGTTTTAGTCCAGAATTCTATCAGACTTTAAAAGAAAATCTAATACCAATACTCTTCAAACTATTCTGCAAAATAGAAGAAGAAGGCACACTACCCAATTCATTCTATGAAGTCACAATTACACTTATAACTAAACCACACAAAGACCCAACAAAATAGGAGAACTTAAGACCAATTTTCCTTATTAATATTGATACAAATACATCCAATCAAATTCACACAAACCAAATCAAAGGACCCATAAAAATGATCATCCATCAGTATCAAGTATGCTTCATCCCAGGGATGCAAGGATGATTCAATATATGGAAATCCATCAAAGTAATCCACTATGTAAACAAACTCAGAGGGGGAAAAAAAACACATGATCATTCCATTAATTGCTGAAAAGCAGCTGACAAAATTCAACACCTCAACCTAGTAAAAGTCTTAGAAACATCCCAGATTTCTCTCAACAGAATAATGGATACAGAAAAATGGTACATTTATTTAATGGAGTGCTACTTGGTATTAAAAACAATGACTTCATGAAATCCTTAGGCAAATGGATAGAACTAGAAAATATCATCCTAAGTGAGGTAACCCAGTCACAAAGGAACACACATGGCATGTACTCACTGATAAGTGGATATGAGCCCAAAAGCTTGGAATACCCAAGATACGACTCACAGACCAAATGAAGCTCAAGAAGAAGGAAGACCAAAGTGTAGATGCTTCAATCCTTCTTAGAAGGGGGAAAAATTCCCATGGGAGCAAATATGGGGACAAAGTCTGGATCAGAGACTGAAGGAAAGGCCAACCAGAGACTGCCCTACCTGGGAATCTATCCCACACACAATCACCAAACCCAGATACTATTGTGGATGCTAAGAAGTAGATGCTGACAGGAGCCTGATATACCTGTCTCCTGAGAGGCTCTACCAGAGCCTAACAAATACAGAGGCAGATGTTCCCAACCTACCATTGGACTGAGCACGGGGTCCTGAATGGAAGAGTTAGAAAAAGGACTGAAGGGGCTAGTAAGGTTTGCAACCCCACAGGAAGAACTACAGTATCAACCAAGTAGACTCCCCAGCTCCCCCAGGAATTAAACCACCAATATTGAGGGACCCATGCTCCAGCAGTATGTGTAACAGAGGATGGCCTTGTTGGGCATTAGTGGAAGGAGAATCTCTTGGTCCGGTGAAGGTTCGATGCCCCAGTGTAGGGAAATGCCAGGGTAGGGAGGCAGGAGTGGTTGGGTGGGGGAACACCCTCATAGAAGCAGGGGAAGGTGGATGGGATAGGGAGTTTCTGGGGTGGAAAATGGGAAAGGGGATAATATTTGAAATGTTGATAAAGAAAATATCTAATTAAAAAAAGATTTAAAAAAAACACCACAAATCATTGAAGACAACACTTATATATTTCATTTAACACAGAGAAATATAGAATCAAGATCACTACTGTGTAGTGTGGTTAGTACTAGAATATACTGTTCATACTGCAAAAGGAGAAATGTAAATAGTAACACAGCCACAAATCTTGTAGTCCAAAATGGTGATCTACCTACATTATATGCTGGTGCAACAGTTGCACAAATGTGGTGGAAGTAACCAATCACTATCTGAGTCAAACTAAGACCCATTCTAGGAGGTGAACCCATGCCTAACATTGCTTAGGTGGCCACAATCCTAAAATTAGATAGGCCATGGACCTATGGGAAAACCAAATTCCTGTACTGGTAAAGGAATATAGCAAGAAAATGACTTTTAATAACAGTCTTTGAGCTCCATAGATCAGTGCTTCACTCAACAGTATTCAGAGAAGCTTCCTCTTGTAGTACAAGGGAACTAAGACTGACCCTCTACTTACAAACGTACAGAAAGTGAGAGATTTTGGAACACTCAGCTCTAAATGGTATGTCTTTATCAAACTCCCCACAGGGCTCAGAAAGCCATGTGGATAAGGAGGGAGAGAGATTGTACTAGTCAGAGTGAATGGATGACACCAAGGCAATGGTGTTTTCCAGATATAACAGGACTAATACACATATGGATGCACAGAGACTATGACAATATGCACAGATCCTGTACAGATTAAAGCTAGACAGGGCTCCAGTAGAAAGGTGGGCAAGTAGAAACAAACCCCAAATGTAACCAAGAAGATATCTATATTTGACACACACTGGCAAAGGAAAAACATTACTTTTTTTGAAATAGAATCTCATTGGGTATATTAACCACACTTAAAATATGCCCTATGTCTACCAAGATGCCTGACAGAAAATGAACTCAATGGTATATTTGTAAACATGCTGTCTTATAAAGTTTTGTTTATACATTTTTCTGGGAAGTTGGGTAGTATCTGAGAGAAGTTGGAGGAAGGAATCCAAACCATGATCAGATTATATTATATTAAAATTTTAAAAAATAAAGGAAAAATATAGAACACAAAACTTAGAAAATATAAAATGAAAGGTAGTATATAATCAACAGATAAACATTATTTGTGCACATTTTAAAAATTCAAGAATATGCCAGATCAGAATGAATTAATATTTTAAAGAATGTTAATATGAAATATAAAATAAAAAGACATATGTAGAACTTGGTGGAATATAATGCATTATGTTAAAAGGTTAAGATTATCAAAGAGATATAAAACAGAATGAGTGAAATGAATATCATGAACTTAGAAAAGATCAAGTTGCGGAACCCATCAAGCTGAACCTAAAAATAGCACCAGAAAGGAAACGAGATTCAGGTTAGATAATTCAGGCCAGCTTCCATGATCATAATAGCAGTCATTATATGACAGGTTAATGAAACAGTGCCACATTTCTTAGTATTGTCTTACCTCATAAAGAATATGAGGGGGCTGGGAGTAACGGGTGGGAAGCAGAGGTACTAGGCAAAGGCTGGGCTCACATACCTGCCTGTATTTTTACTCTACAGCTGCCTTACTCTGACTACAAGGTATTAGTGCAGTGAAACAAAACAGACAACACCAAGAAAATTCTGACTCCTGTGTCTGAAACATATATCGATAGGTTCCTAATTGACAGATAACATTTAGGTCAACAGTGGTCTACAAAGTACATGGATGGGTAATCCTCTGATGAGAAATTCTCTATGTAACTATTGATCAATAAATAGACAGTTATGTATGAAGAAATGAAAAATAGTCAACATCATGTCCATGTAATTAATGCATGCCTTAAGACTATGTACAAGAAGAAACCCTAAATAAAATGCAGAAAAAAAACAAAAGTTAATGAAAAATGCAAGTTTTTGAACCAAAGATTATGAGATTTTCTATCACCAAGTGATAAGTTATAATATTCCTCTGTAAATTCCCTGTGGCCTCGACAAAGAACAGACATGGGACTAAAGAAGCACAAAGCCTTGTTAGAGGGCATCAGAAAACCCAACTGGAAGCTTAGGCAGTAGCTAGGTTTCAAACACTCTAGGAAGTTATTCTGCCTCCAAATGCTTTATGCATCTAGATGGGCTATCCAAGGCTAAGACTTTTCATGTGCTTCTTCCTACCAGCAACTCTTAGTAGAACACATTTAATCCAATTTAATACTTGTTTTGTTTTTGTTGTTGTTTTTTACTTCTCTTTTTTTCTAGATAGGGTTCATTATGTAGTTCTGGATGTTCTGGAACTTACTATATAAACCAGGTTACCCTTGGACTCAAAGAAATATGCCTTCTTCTGTCTCCAAAGTTCTGGGATTAAAGGTGTGTACCAATATTCTTGACTAATTTCAGCCTTTCGATATTTATCAGTTCACTACTGATTTCTATATAAATAGGCAAAAACCGCACACACGCACACACAAAATCTCTGCCCATGCACATATATAACATAAAAAACAAAAGAGACTCTATTCAATGAGGCAAGGCTTATTTTAACTTACAGTATCTGTATATATAGATATAGACAGTCTGCATAGGTAAAGACAGTCTCTGTAGAGAAGTCACAGATTAAGGAACTTGAGATAGTTCTCACATTGCACATGTAGTCAAGAAATAGAGAACCTTTAACACATATGTTCACCTCCTTTCTCCTTTTTATAAAGTTTTAGGATCTCAGCCCAAGGAGTAGTACAACCCATAATACGCAGGTTATCATAACTTAATTGCCCTAATCAAGATATTCCCCCACTGGCTTTCCCAGAAGCTTGTCTCCCAGCAGATTCTAAATCTCATTAAGCTGACAACTGAGGCTAATCATCACAGTAGGAAACTAGTGGGGATTAAGGACAAAAGCCAGACTAAAGGAAAAGAATAGAAGGTGGTGATGATGCCAAATACCTTTTATAATAAAAAAAAAATTCTACATGAAATTTAGTACTATATAACAATAATACTGTAATAACTGCATGGAAAAAGAGAGAAAACATTTTGCATATCTAATTTATACATGTGTATAACTTACACAGAAGTAAGCATGTATTTAAATATCAAAATAGTTATTTAAAGAGAATTTTTTAAAAAACTAGAATAATATAAAAGGAGAGAAAATATTATATTGAGATAAGTTTTAGCACAATTTAAAACACACAAAAATTTTATATACATTCATTAACTTCAGAGTAACATTGTCACTCTGAGATATTCTACTATAACCTTGACTTGATTTTATTTGTGATTATTATACTCTGGAAGCATATTTTTATATAAGTACAACAAGAAAGTTGGGCATCAAAATGTTAATGCAGGCCGGGTAGTGGTGGCGCACGCCTTTAATCCCAGCACTTGGGAGGCAGAGGCAGGTGGATTTCTGAGTTCGAGGCCAGCCTGGTCTACAGAGTGAGTTCCAGGACAGCCAGGGCTATACAGAGAAACCCTGTCTCGAAAAACCAAAAAACAAACAAAAAAAAAACAAAATGTTAATGCCAAGGAATGGACAAGTGATTAAGAGACAGAGTCAAGGTTAGAAAAACTATAAGAAGGAGTTAGGTTTGTTGCTGGGGAAAATACTGTTCACAGGAGTCTCTACTGAATTCCAAATTGCTGTTTTAAGGGAAAAGTCCTATTACATTCTGTTAAATTTTCCCAATGATGATGTTTATTTATAGCCGTAGTTCTCATTAGACCTCAAAAGAGTGTTAAAGCAATTAAATAAGGAACACTTTAAACCAAAGAAAAAGGGTATGAAAAGATAGTCAAAGTCAAATGGGGAAGTGTACAAGGTCCCAGAAGAGTACCAAAGTTTGGAAGACAAAAGTGAGAAATATCCAAACCCCTTATCATGAAGGTGGCATTTCTTGACTGGTCTAACCAAAGATTTACATTCATATTCTTTGACACATATCTCACACTGAAATCTATTGACAGCCAGAGTACTTAGAAGAGGAGTGATGTGAAACATTCAGAAGACATGAACACAGTTGCAAAAATCTTAGTTTTGTGAGGGAAATGCTTTAGAGTGAGGGATATAGGACAAAAGTGGTTTCTATTTATGTTTACCTATTTCTTTCTGTAACTAGTTTTTACAAAGATTGGACATGTTTATGTTTATTACAGGATATTTTGATATGAATATGTCACCACTATGGTGCACAAAAAGCTCTCTTGAAACTATTCCTACCCTGTCTACATAAAAATTTTCATCCTTTGGCAAATATTTCCTAGTGCACCACTTCCTAGATTTTAGGAGTCACAATTTTGTTCTAAACACGTTTGTACATTGCATAAAATTATTTTTGGCATAAATGACGCATACCTTTCTTTTAAAATGCTTTTGTGTTAAATCTACAACCAAGTACAAGTTCTGTCATCAGTTCTAATTTCTAAAGGATTTTAAACTGATGAATATTTAGTTGATAGTATTATTCACATGATATATTATAAACAGTCAGTTTTCATAAATACTTAAAGAATGATGCAATGAATATCCATATCTGCTCATCATTTTGGTGTGTGTAATATATTTTCCTTAAATGTTTCATGATATATACACCATATTAATGTTGGTATTTTACTGCCCACAGGGAAAAGCTTTTGGTAGAAAAAAACAAATTACTTCACCATATGAGGCCCCTTCACCAGCCCAGGGAAACAGAATGCATAAGCTTTAAACATCAATAATCTAGCTTCTGATTCACTGGTTTTGCACAACTTTTCATATAGTTGGTCCCCAAAGCAGGAACTGAAACAAGTAGGATTTTTTCACATGTTTAAAATTTTAATCCATTCACTAATTTCTCTATCTTTCTTAATCCTCATCATACTCAAATACATATCTTAAGTTTTTTCTTTAATTTTCTGAATTTAATTAAAGCTACTTTAAACTGTTAAGGGCTTACATGAAGATTTTGATATTTAGATTATGCATTTGTATTTTTTCTGATTTTTTATTGTACACAAAAAGATATCATCTTCAACATACATGTATTCAAAATATTCCAAAAATATTTTGTTATGGTGAAAGAAAATATCATGTTCATATTTTATGGTGCTACAATTCAGTGTTTGTGATCACCACAAATCCCATTAATCCAATTAGCATGTTCACTGGCCAACTAAGTGCTATGTAAACTTTCAGGGAGACAAAACTAAAACAACTCCACAAAGATCCTCTGTTTTCTAAATGTTTCCATTGCTTTGGGTTCACTTAATATATTACTATCAATGGTTTTTATAAGAAAAATACTTACTGTTCTGGAAAAGAGAAATTTAAAATGTATTTTATGAATAACAATAGGATTCAAGAATTAAACATCTTATAAAGTGAAGAAAAATGAGGAGATAAAAATCTATATTATTCATTTTCATTTGTATTATATTGGAGAAAAAAACATGAAGATAATTAATTGAATTCTCTGTGGAATGACTTTTGAGATGGCATATTGACCCAATATTCATCTCATACTGTGAGCTAGTGAAGTGTTATTATCAGGATTCTCAGAAACTTGAAAATTCTTTTAATCTTTTTGTTGTTGTTCTTAAGATTTATTTATTTTATGTATATGAGAACACCATCACACTCTTCAGACACACCAGAAGAGGGCATCAGATACCATTACAGATAGTTGTGAACCAACATGTGGTTGCTGGTAATTGATCTCAGTACCTCTGCAAGAGCAGTCGGTGCTCTTAACTGTGGAGCCGTCTCTCCAGCCCCAACTCTTTTATTCTTTATGAATTGATAGAGCTTAAAAATAAATCATAATTTAAAAAAATGTGAATCAGAAAAGTAAATAAATATTGGATGTTCCTAAAGAAAGTATTTTAGAATAAATCATGTTTGATATTACAAACACAAGACAAAATACACTGTAGTGAGTCAGAGAAGACAAATGATGTATTCATTTGCAAACATATTCACCACCATTTCAGAGATGACTAAAACAAAATATAGCAAAGGCTAGATCCAGTATGCAGACCATTCCAAACTTTACTGGTATGACTAGCCTTTGTGACAAAAAAGAAAACTCAGATTTAAAAAAGGGAAAAGTAGCATGTAGGATTGAAATTACAGACACACTCAGGAAGTCAAGAAATCAGAGATCAATATCTGAAGATGTGTAATAAGACCTTGGAGTGACCATGTGTAAGTGGGTGTATTCTCAGATGGGAAAAGTATTCTGGCAGTTGGGATGAAAACAATATCATAAAGTCAAGTAAGAGATTTACTAGGGGTCTGTAACCCAGGAGGGTGGCTGCCTCTACTGAGAATTACCATTACAGTTGTTAAGGGACAGACTTTAGGGCCATCAGAGAAGTCTGGGATAACAACAAGGCCTGGCAGTTGGAGCTCCTCAAGGGTGGCTTGGCCACTGGTGCACCTCAAGAGGTCAGGCTGCCAGAGTAGTCTCAGGGTAGAACCTGGTCGCTGGGGATATTCAAAAGAGATCTTAAAGGAAAAAGAAAGGAGAAGCAAGCTTCTCCTACTGCCAAGTTGGCAAGAAGAGCCAACACATGGGATTCTGAGTTTTCTCATTAGCTATCCCTTGAAAAATGGCACAGTCCTGAAGGACAACAATGAATAAGCAAAATTTACTGTGCAAGGTCCAGGACAGTTGCATGAAGAAGAATTCATGTGAAAGTCTCTGGTTGACAGGTTTCTAGGAGTCATACTAGATTGCTCATGAGACTACCACAGGGCAAGAAGTAAACTACAACCCTCTCTTTATGAAAAGGCTCTAAAATGTTCTCCAATGCAAAGAGAGGAAACATGTCTTTTCAGGCCCTTCATTTGCAAGTGTAGCAGACTGTGCATCTAACCAGTGCCCACCGCAGGCTATGTCATTGCTCCTAGCTCTTCTGATGAAACCCTAACAGCCAAGGCTTCCACACCCTGCATTTTCTATCATTGCAGCTAGCTGCCTTTCCTACTTGTCTTGAGAATGTACCTCATAATTCTTCAGCAAGTACTCTTCTTAAACTAGCTTTTCTCTGAAATCTACGCTGTCTAAGTAGAATATTCTTCAGCAAAAAGAAAAACTTCTGGAAACAATCTACTTCATAAAGAAAACTTCAAGTGCCTCCTCCAAGAATAATTAAGTATAAGAAACATATTTTTGTACATTTATATAATGACACTTTCTGTAGTCCAGTGCAATTTCTGTGAATAAACTTCTATTGTCATGACAATGTGAAAATAATAACCCTTTCATTAGATACTTCAGAACTAAGCTTCTGTTTCCTTAATTGAATCCTAAAATGTCTTGCTTTCCAAAAATAGTTCACAATGAATATTCGGGAAGATTTTTTCTAGGGGAATGCTTCTCTGAAGTTTATCTTAATTCTAGTCACTGTTTCTTCCTCAGCCTCTACTCCTTCTTGACCCTAGGTCAATGCTCAGATATGTTTTATTTCATATATAGACCCAGAGAGTTCACCATTCCCAGCATATACTATTCTATAAAATCACAACTGTACTAGGACAATGCATCTGTGAGTAGAAATTGTAAAAATTTACCACAGCAGATCTCTGGATCCTAAGTATCCACTGCTGAGTATAATTCTTAAAAAATCAGATCCCCAATTATAATAAGGTGATATTTAATTAGCCGGAGAAAATGAAGATCATGAATGACACATTAAAGATACTTCATATTGATTTTAGTCTCTATACTGGAGATTTCTATTACTCTACCAAGAATTTGGATCAAGATGCCTAAACATAATGTTTTAACAGAAATACAAGAAATCATATGTCAATCCCCATGCTCTGTGTCTGTCTTTTTCTATATGGTTATAGGTCTTTCTTCATACATTTTATTGACTGCTAGCATTCACTCTGGAATAAGATATATATATATATTGCTACCCAGGATAGTCTTTCTACTGCTTGCTTTGATTAAAACCTCACCTTCTTTGACAAGATCGTTTCATTTCTAAACACTCCCTTCTGTTAAAGCTGCCCACACTCCAATATCTTTATTTACAGCAAAATTCCCCATACTCACAAATGACACTCCTAGTTGTGTGACACCTGTACAAAATGCAAGTATGAAATGATATTTGTAATAATAAAATTAAAACACTGACTGCCAAGCATGGGGCACTGGTACCACAGCCTCTTCTGTTCTCAGTTCTCTTCATTTGACCAGAACTTACATTAGAATCCTGTCTTTCCTCCCTCAATATTTCCAGCCTCAATATTTTACAAAGGACTTTGTCTTAAATGTCTTTGACATCTTGATCCTCAACAAACTCCCCTCACATTCCTTATGAGTATAGCTTTTTTTTTTCTCTCTGGGACTTATCAGCTTACATGTATGCTGATAAAGCACTGAAAACATAAGTAGATTTTGTGTCAGTTGCATCCATACAATTCTCAGAATTTCCAGTCTATGAAAGTGACATAAATTCAGCTTAAATCTCTAACCAAATTAGACACAATATTTTCAAGTTATTCCCTTTGAATTTGTAGGCTCTTTAGCTCTATACCTTTGACATATATATTCTAATCCCTATTCCTCTCTTACACAGTTACTCCTATAATCCTTAATTCTAAACATTTATAACATTATAAACATTATATCATCATAACTATTTTGATCTCACCCTATTATATTCTATAATATTAGTTTTTAAATATCTGATTTGTCCTAATTAAGTATAGTATCTGTGATACATCAATTTTACCATTTTGTGATATGATTTTCTCCTTGGGGAGATATAAAGAAAAGTCTCTTTATTCCAGATAGGATCCTGTCAAACCACAGAAATAATTTAATCTAATTCCATGTATGTAAATGAATGTATTAAAGTCATATACAGAGAGCATAAGTAACTAAGAAACAATTGTACCACTGAAGTCCCACTGTACTAGGAGTGACAAATCTAACAAGTTCAGCATAGAAGCTTCAACTTTTCATCAATCTCAGTCATCCTGTGTATTCCAGGTCCCACAAGACTATGTACAACTAGTGGCATCAAGGACTATCAAGCAAACTTCCTTCTAACAAAGAAATGTTGACAGAGCGGTTATCAATACCATAGCCCACTATACTCTTTCAATAATACCACTGCATTATTCCCTAGGCCATCATAGTGTTCTATGTTCGATGCCAGCCAGTGATCATTTGAGACCCAGAGGGAACAGCTCTACTCTATTAAGCATTGTGCTTTTCAAATAATAGTGGTTGGTGTCACCAACCACTAACCATTCAGAATATAAAAACACATTTTTCCCCTCCCTCCCTCCCTCCCCCCCCCCCCCTCACTTTACTTGATGTTTTTAGGTATTTTGCCTGCATGCATGATCTATGTATCTGTGGGAAAAGATATAGGGCTGCAGCAGTGGTGGCTCCAGAGGCTTTCTGCACTGGTGGGATCCTACATGCATGAGGAGGTCTAAGGCTCCAGAGGCTGGGGGCTTTGTGGCAGTGGCCCCAATGATACAAGGAAGTCCTTGATTCCAAAAGGGTTTATTGTCATGGTGGATGGTAGATGGATCTGGAAGTATACCCCGTAAAACTCAGGCCAGACCTGAGTTAAATAGGGAGGGAGAAAGGGGGAGGTTCTGGGGAGGATCTGGGGAGGAATGCTTAATTTGCTCCACCCTCTGGCCTTCATTAGTATGTAAATCCCTAGGGCCTAAAGCATTTAGTCACGCCCTCTACCTGTGCACGTTGGGAGGGGCTGTAATGGCCTATGTGACTGAACAGTGTATGTCTATGGAGACTCAGGACTCTGGGTTCTGGGGGTGTGGCTGAACATCTGCCGGTTCTCACGTAGAGTCTCAGGGTTCTAGGCCCATGCCCAACCATGAACCAGAATACCCTTATGCAGATCCACATGTACCTGGGACCCTCAAGCCCTCAGAGGCTAGAAGAACAAATAAGATCTCCTGAAACTGGGATCACAAATACTTCTGAGGTAACATGTGGTTAATCAAACTTGGGTCCCCTGAAATAGCAAAAACATTCTTACTCTCTGAGCCATCTCACTAGCCTATACACCTTCATTCTGAAACATATAATAGAACAAAATAATGTTCTATTTTTTTTTCATGAAAGACTCCTTCTTGTCCAGCTTCTTTGCTACTCTCCAAACAGTTTTATTACACTGAATAAGTGTAGTTAGTTTTCATATATCAGGTCCCACATGCACTTAGAACATAATAATGAAAAGAAGACCCAAACAGTCCAGTTATAGGTCTGTTTAATGATGCCTTTAAGTTTTTGTTAAATATGTAACTATCTATAAGTGTATAAAAGGATTTTTTTAGCACAGCACACATAATGGCACAGAAAGTCTTTGCCTGTGGAGTTTACTATACATTGTCTCGGTTGCTTCTATGTATCAGTGCACAACAGAACTAGAAGAACTCTAACAGAATCTGAATTAAAAGCAGGATCAGATTACCATAATAGTGGTTCTACTCTCTGTAGAAATCTTCTAAATGACTTGCTCCTAAAAGAAAGGGAAAAGCTTAATGTAAAACTAATGAGCTAATGTTCTAGACTTACCCTGAGAGCAATTCAGGGAACACAGCAAATAGAGGCTTTCATCTTGACAAACTCAGTAACCATCTACGTCTTCCTTTTCTTTGTAGTGCTGAGGAGTGAACCCAGGCTTCATGCATTATAATTGAGTAGGTATTCTATTATGAACTACATCTTGTTAGATCCCAGACCTTTCGTGGCCTCATTGCCTCTCTCTATCTCTCTCAATAAGAAGTCTGGCTAAACCTCAATGTAGCATGAACCATGCAGCATTCTCTCTCTTTCTCTCTCTCTCTCTCTCTCTCTCTCTCTCTCT